>NC_086130.1:5476918-5776918 GCF_963921235.1 Mobula hypostoma | reverse complement strand
AAATCAGGTCCTCCAAACCCAGCAACATCGTTGTAAATTTTCTTTGTCATCTCTTGACCGTGATATAATCTTTCCTATAGGCATTTGTTCAAAACTGCTCACAACACCTTAAATTAGACCTCATCAATATCTTAGACACAGTCAACATAAAATCTCATCTCTTGTACTCAATATATTGATTTACAGCCAACGTGCCTTAAGCTTTCTTTATGACCCTATCTACCTGTGACACCACTTTAGCTGAATCATGTTTCTGTATTTCCAGATCCTTTTATTCCAATACACTCCCCAGTGCTCTACCGTTCAATGCGTAAGAACTACCCTGGTTGGTCCTACCGAGGTGCAAAACCTCACATTTGAATTTCATCATTCCACTTGAACGGCACTGAATTCCATCTGCCATTTTTCAGCCCATTTTTCCAGCTGATACAGATCCCTCTGCAAGCTATGACAGCCTTCCTCACTGTACCCCCAGTCTTGGCATCATCTGGAAATTTGTGATCCAGTTAACCACATTGTCATCCAGATCACTAACGTAGATGGCAAATAACAAAGAATCAGCACTAATCCCTGTGGCACACCACCAGTCACAGGCCTCCAATCAGAGAGCAGCCTTCTGCTGCCACACTGGCTTCTCCCACAATGCTAATATTGATTTCAACGTACTACCTCATCCTGAATGCAAGTGACCGAACTTTGTTCACCAGCATGCCATGTGGGACCTTATCAAATGCCTTACGAAAGTCCATGTAGACAACATCCACTGGCTTCATCAACTTTCCCGATAACCTCCTTGAAAACATGTATAAGACTAGTTAGACATGACTTAGCACAAGCAAAACTATGCTGATTACCCTTAATGTCCCTGTCAATCCAAATACTTATATATACTGTCCCTATCTCTTTGTATATTTACTTTGAAACTAATGGCATTGTGATCACTATATGCCAAGTATTCCCCATACTCAAACTTCTGTATTACCTAATAGCAGATCCAGTATTGTATGCTGTCTTGTTGGGACTTCTATGTACCGATGAAGGAAGCTTTCCTGAACACATTTGACAACTCTATCTTATGAAGCCCTCTGAAGTCCCAGTCAATATGTGGAAAATTACAATCACCTACTACAACAATCTTACATTTCTCGCAACAATCTCTGCTCTTTTTTACAAATTTGTTTCTCCAAATTCCTAGGACTGTTGGATGGTCTGTAATATAGTTCCACTAACATAGTCATACATTTCTTACTCCTCAGTTCCACCATAATGCCTCACTAGACCAGTTCTCCAGTCTTTCCTGATGGCGCACTACTGTGACATTTTCCCTGACTAGTAACACCCCTTCTCCTGTAAACCCTTCCACTGTTATGTCTAAAATAGAATCCCAGAATGTTGAGCTGCCAGTCCTAACCCTCCTGCCACCAAGTCTCACTAATGTCTGTAATATCATAATGTCAGGTGCTAATCCATTCCCTGAGCTAATTTGCATTTGCTACAATAAATCTTGCAGTAAAATATACACAGCTCAGGATAATTGTTTCACCAAGCTCAATCTTGTGATTCCTGACTATCTGAAGTCTGACCAACATCTAATGCAACAAACTCTCCTCTAACTATTCTGGCACTCTGGTTCACATCACTCTCAAACTCTATTTTAAACCCCACCGTGTAGCATTACCAAACCCTCCCACTAAGATATTAGTTCCCTTCCAGCTCAGGTGCAAGTGTCCCTTCTGTACAGTTTCCACCTTCCCTGAATCCAAAAATCTCATGCACTTGCCACTACACCAACTCCTTAGCCACGAGTTAAACTGTATAATCTTCCTAGTTCAGGCTTTGCTAAAGCATTGGCTCCAGTAGCCATCCTGAGATCACAGCCCTGGAGTTCCTGTCCTTTAATTTAGCATCTAACTCCCTGGACTCCCAATGCGAACTTTATCTCTTATCATGTCCATGTCATTGATATCCATATGACCCATGACCTCTGGCTGTTCACTCTCCTACTTAAGAATGCTGAGGACTCGATCTAAGATGTCCCAGACCCCGACACCTAGAAGGCAACATCTGGGAATTTCGCTCTCATTTACAGAACTTCCTATCCATTCCCCTAACTTATGAATCCCCTATAACCTTACATGCCTCTTCTTCCCCACCCTTTCCTTCAGTCACACAGACAGACTCAGACAGTGCTAGAGATCTGACTACTGAATACTTTACTGTCGCCAATCAATTGATACTAGAGCGTACAATCACCACAGCAATATTTGATTCTGCGCTTCCCGCTCCCTGGATTACAAATCGATAGTAAATATTAAAAATTTAAATTATAAATCATAAATAGAAGATAGAAAAGGGAAAGTAAGGTAGTGCAAAAAAAACCGAGAGGCAGGTCCAGATATTTGTAGAGTACGGCCCAAATCCGGGTCAGGATCCGTTCAGCAGTCTTATTACAGTTGGAAAGAAGCTGTTCCCAAATCTGGCCGTACGAATTTTCAAGCTCCTGAGCCTTCTCCTGGAGGGAAGAGGGACAAAAAGTGTGTTGGCTGGGTGGGTTAAGTCCTTGATTATCCTGGCAGCACTGCTCTGGCAGCGTGCGGTGTAAAGTGAGCCCAAGGACGGAAGATTGGTTTGTGTGATGTGTTGTGCCGTGTTCACGATCTTCTGCAGCTTCTTCCGGCCTTGGACAGGACAACTTTCATATCAGGTTGTGATGCACCCTAGAAGAATGCTTTCTACGGTGCATCTATAAAAATTAGTGAGGGTTTAGGGGCCAGGCCAAATTTCTTTCGTTTTCTCAGGAAGCAAAGGTGCTGGTGGGCCTTCTTAGCAGTGAACTCTGCTTGGCTGGACCAAGTCTGGTCATTTGTGATATTAACCCTGAGGAACTTAAAGCTTTTGACCTGTTCCACTTGTGCACCACCGATGTAAAATGCGTCGTGCGGTCCGCTACTCCTTCTGAAGTCAACAACCAATTCCTTCGTCTTGCTGATATTGAGGGATAGGTTATTGTCTTCACACCATGCCACCAGGTTCTTAATTTCCTCTCTGTACTCAAACTCATCTTCACCCGAGATACGGCCTACAATTGTTGTGTCAGCAGCAAACTTATATATTGAGTTCGATGGAAACTTGGCTACACAATCGTGGGTGTACAGTGAGTACAGCGGGGGCTGAGTACACAGCCTTGTGGGGCAATGGTGCTCAGAGTGATTGTAGAGGAGAACTTGTCCCCTATTTTTACAGCCTGGGTCCTGTCTGTGAGGAAGATGAAGATCCACCTGCAGATCTGAGTGCTAAGGCCTAGGTTCCAGAGCTTAGGAATCAGTTTATCTGGAATGATGGTATTAAAGGCAGAGCCGTAGTCAATGAAAAGGAGCCTTACATATGCGTCTTTATTCTCCAGGTGCACTAAGGAGGAATGTAGGGCCAGAGAGATGGCACTTGCTGTTGACGTATTGCTCCGGTAGGCGAATTGCAAAGCGTCGAGGTTGACCGGTAGGCTGTGGTTGATGTGTGCCATAACCAATCTCTCGAAGTACTTCATAGCAATTGATGTCAGAGCCACAGGTCGATAGTCATATAGGCATGCCACCTTGCTCTTCTTCGGCACTGGGATTATCGCTGCCTTCTTAAAACACGAGGGGATCTTAGACTGAAGCAAGAAGCAGCTGAAGATGTCAGCAAACACTCCAGCTAGCTCGCTTGCACAGGTCCGGAGAACCCGTCCCGGGACACCATCTCGGCCCGTCGTCCTCCTTGGATTTATCTTCAGGAAGGCCCTTCTAACGTCCTCCTCGGAGACGATGAAATCTCGATGCCACCAGGTCCGGTTCATCCGCAGGGAGCGGGACGCTCCTCTTCTGTTCGAATCTTGTGTAGAATACGTTAAGTTCGTCAGGGAGAGAAGCATCACAGTTATTGATATTCCCAACATGAGGAATTCTGCAGATGCTGGAAATTCAAGCAACACATCTGCTCTCACTCCATCCTCCCGCCACCCCACTAGGAATAGGGTTCATCTGGTCCTCACCAACCACCCTACCAGCCTCCGGGTCCAACAAATAATTCCGCCAAGTAACTTCCGCCACCTCCAACGGGATCCTACCACTAAGCACATCTTTCCCTCCCCCACCTCTGCTTTCCGCAGGGATCGCTCCCTACGCGACTCCCTTGTCCATTCGTCCCCCCCATCTCTCCCCACTGATCTCCCTCCTGGCACTTATCCTTGTAAGCGGAACAAGTGCTACACATGCCCTTACACTTCCTCCCTTACCACCATTCAGGGCCCCAAACAGTCCTTCCAGGTGAGGCATCACTTCACCTGTGAGTCAGCTGGGGTGATATACTGCATCTGGCGCTCCCAATGTGGCCTTTTATATATTGGCGAGACCCGACACAGACTGGGAGACCGCTTTGCTGAACACCCACGCTCTGTCCGCCAGAGAAAGCAGGATCTCCCAGTGGTCACACATTTTAATTCCATATCCCATTCCCATTCTGACATGTCTATCCATGGCCTCCTCTACAGCAAAGATGAAGCCACACTCAGGTTGGAGAAACAACACCTTATATTCCATCTGGGTAGCCTCCAACCTGATGGCATGAACATTGACTTCCACTAGTGCCCCACCTCCTCATCGTACCCCATCCGTTACGTATATACACACATTCTTTCTCTCACTCTCCTTTTTCTCCCTCTGTCCCTCTGACTATACCCCTTGCCCATCCTCTGGGATTCCCCCACCCCCACCTTTTCCTTCCCCCTGGGCCTCCTGTCCCATGATCCTTTCATATCACTTTTGCCAATCACCTGTCCAGCTCTTGGCTCCATCCCTCCCCCTCCTGTCTTCTCCTATCATTCTGGATCTCCCCCTCCCCCTCCCACTTTCAAATCTCTTACTAGCTCTTCCTTCAGTTAGTCCTGACGAAGGATCTTGGCCTGAAACGTCGACTGTACCTCTTCCTAGAGATGCTGCCTGGATCGATATTCCCAGCCTTTTCTTTGCGCCCAGTGATTTCATTTAGACCCTGCCACAGTCTACTTGCATCCCTCTGGTTAGCTTGGGTTTCCAACTTGGCTCAATATTGCCTCTTGGCGCCCTTAATGGTTTTCCGGAGTTCATGCCTGGATTCCGTGTAGCAACTGGTATCCCCGGACCTAAAAGCCGCAGCTCTAGCCTTCAAAAGGGACTTGACCTTATAATTCATCCAAGGTTTCCAGTTAGGGAATACTCGGATTGTCTTGCGAGACACACAGTCCTCTGTGCATTTCCAAATAAAGTCCGCGACAGGTGAGGCATACTCATCGAAGTTAGCTGCCGAGTCCTTGAATACTTACCAGTCCACTGATTCAAAGCAGTCACGAAGGACCTCATTCGTTTCCTCCCTCCAATGCCTCACCACTTTTGACACCGTGACCTCCTGTTTCAGTTTCTGTTTGTAAGCCGGGAGGAAGAGTATGGCCTGATGGTCTGATTTTCCGAAGTGAGGGTGTGGGACGGAACAGTAGGCATCCTTGACTGCTGTGTAGCAGTGGTCAAGTATATTCGGGCCTCTAGTGGGGCAGGAGATATGCTGGTATAACTTTGGCAGCGCCTTTCCGAGGTTGGCCTGGTTAAAGTCCCCGGCTGTAATGAGCAAAGCCTCCGGATACCTGGTCTCAAGTTCACTGATGTATACAGTATGTTCAGAGCACACTCCACGTCTGCCTGGGGGGCGGGAAGTAGACTGCTGTCAGTATGACCGAGGTGAATTCTTATGGCAGATAATAGGGACGACACTTCACCAACAGGTGTTCCAGGTCCGGGCTGCAGGAGCTTGTCAGTGCCACTGTGTCCGAGCACTACGCAGTGTTGATCAGTAGGCAGACACCACCTCCCCTCGTCTTGCCCAAAGACGCCGTGCGATCCATCCGATGGATCAAAAATCTCTCCGGTCGGATGGCACGGTCGGGGGTGGCAGGGGTGAGCCAGATCTCAGTGAAACAGAGTGCACAGCAGTTCTGCATCTCCCTGCAGTAAGTCCCCCTTTAAGATCATCCACCTTGTTCTCTATGGCTAGCACATTAGCTAGTAGGATGGTGGGCACAGGGATCCTGAAGCCCCTCTGCTTCAATCTGACCAGCAGCCCATCTCTTTTCCCACGCTTCCTCGGTAAATAGTGCATCTTTCCAGGTTTCCATCGATGCAGTGTGTTGTTGGCAGCTCTTTGAGGTTGGTGGATGCGTCCCACGGGGATCCATTGGCGGGTCGTGTCATCCGGCGCTCTGGGTCGGGCCGAGAGACGGGGTAGGCTCCGCTGCCACTTCCAGCTGCCAGGGGCCCGGGCTGTCGATTGGGTCGGGCCCTAAAGCTGACACTTAATCCCAGATGGCTGGGCTCCTGGCTGAAACAAGTCCTTAAGCTGAGTCATGGTTGCAGAGGCCTCCGCTCCAGTCGAGCCTCGGGCTCGATTTCCGAGGTCGGCGGCGGAGGCCTCACTTCCGGCAACTGTGGATGGCCACCAACGGGGCTTTACGGTGGTTGCTCCGGGGGAGCGTCTGGGGCATCTTGAGGTCTCCAATGTCACTTCTGTGTGGTCGTCTGCTCCGGAGAGGTGCTGGTCGGAATGGGCCGTGTCTCCAAGCGCTCCGGCACGGTAGCAGACCGCGGTTCTCCGGGAACGTGGTGGGCCTCGTTGGTCGGGTCCAGGTGCGGTCCAGAGTTTAATAAGCAGTTCTGGCGTGGTGGTCTCCAGCTGGGTCAGCAGCTGTGCCAGGGTGTTGTTGCTCTTGATCTTGCTAAATTGAAGGTTTAGACAGGTTTCTTGGGTATAGGCTAGTGGACAGGGCAGTTTTCTTGGGAGAGCACACGCAGATTTGCCAGATACCGGCACCATCTTATTTCCCACCCACTGTGACTTTCCTCTGTGAGGTCAACCCCCCCCCCCAATAGTATCCAAAGTGATATCCCTGTTGTTGAGGACACCCAATGGGATACTCTGCACCAATTTCTTAGCCTTTTTCCTCTTCCTGACTGTCACCTAGTTTACTGTGTTCTGCACCTCCAGTTCAGGTGTTCTATCTATCACCTTTTCAGCCTTCTGAATGATGCAGAGTTCATCCAGTTCCAGCTCCAACTCCTTAACACGGAGTGTTAGAAGCTGCAGCTGGATGCACTTCTCACAGGCGTAGTCATCAGGGACATCGGAGATCTCACTTCCTTCCTTCACATCCTGCAAGAGGAGCATTCAACTTTCCTGCCTGGTGTCTCTACTGCCCTAGCTGAGCAGATATAAATCATAATTGTTATCATTACCAGCAAAGGAAAAGCTTTCTTATGTTCTTTCCAAACCAGTACCTCATTTTGAATAAAATTGACATTAACTGATTTTAGAGAAGTCTGTTTGCTAAGGAAAACCTATTGCTTTCCTCATCATTAGTGTAGAGAATTTCAAACAGTATTTTTTATGATCTAGGGATAAGGATTCTGAGGATAGCCATAGTAGTTGGAATACAGTGGTTAATGTCTACTAAATCAATAAGCCTTGGAAGTAAAAGCTGAAACTACATAGTGAAAAAAGTTACCAAGACATCAGCAGAAGGACAGAATCCAGTAATGAAACACATAGATTGATACACTCCTTAATTGTTTTCATCACAAGGCCTTGAATGTGAAAAAGATAATTTTAAAATAAATAAGCCTAAAATTGCAATTTTATCTAAAGAAGTGCTGTGATAAACCACAAAAACGTAATGTTTCACTTTCAGGAAAAGAAATCCAACTGTCAAACTTCCTTATTATAATACTTCTTGCCATACTGTACACGACAGTTAAATCAAGAAACAATCTGCAACCAGTGATTTTCTTTTCAACAGTAGCATAGTCCATATTAATTTTACACCTTCTCCATGCAATTGTGTGGTTTCTAGTAGGTGCTCTGGTTGCTTCACATCTACTAGAGTTGTATAGGTAGGTAAAATGCTTACTATAACTTACCCTCTAGTGTAGGTCTGTAACAGAAGTATCAAAAGGAAGTTGTTGAGAAAACAAGCTGCAGAGAAAGGAGGGGGAACTAGGAATGATGGGATTGCTCTGCTCAGACCTCTGCTGAGGTCCTTTAATATCTGCCAGACGATGCTGAAGATGTTCTACGAGTCTGTGGTGGCCAGTGCGATCATGTTTGCTGTTGTGTGCTGGGGCAGCAGGCTGAGGGTAGCAGACACCAACAGAATCAACAAACTCATTCATAAGGCCAGTGATGTTGTGGGGATGGAACTGAACTCTGTCACGGTGGTGTCTGAAAAGAGGATGCTGTCCAAGTTGCATGCCATCTTGGACAATGTCTCCCATCCACTACATAATGTACTGGTTGGGCACAGGAGTACATTCAGCCAGAGACTCATTTCACTGAGGTGCAACACAGAGCGTCATAGGAAGTCATTCCTGCCTGTGGCCATCAAACTTTACAACTCCTCCCTTGAAGGGTCAGACACCCTGAGCCAATAGGCTGGTCCTGGACTTATTTCCTGGCATAATTTACATATCACTATTTAACTATTTATGGTTTTATTACTATTTAATTATTTATGGTGCAACTGTAATGAAAACCAATTTCCCCCGGGATCAATAAAGTATGACTATGACTATGACTATGAATAGGACCTAATGGGCCTAAGCCATCCTTCTTCAACTTAGTAAGCATACACTGAAATATGCTCACCTGGTCAAACTCTGGATCTGGGTCACCTATTTTCATCCATTTATGTTTGCAGATTTGTTCCACAGACAGACGTTTGCTTGGGTCTAGCACAAGCATATGTCGAATCAAGTGTTCACATTCTGAAAAGAAACCAGTGTAATCAGTAAACAGAACTCACTTGTAAGCTTTAATTATGTAGATCAAATTTAAAATGATTAAAACACTGTTATTACATTATAGTAAACAATTAAAATACGTTAAATAAAAATGCTACCTCATAGACAGATATAAACATATGATTTGAAGAATTTTAAAGCATTAAGTTGACCTTCCACAAATTCTCTTCACATATTATAAAGAACCTACTCATGCAAGGGAAAATTTGAATTACGATTATTTTGTAAAAGATACATACCTTATAAATAACTAATTATGGAATCTAATGGCCTAAAGACCATTCCACACCTTTTTAAAGATCATTAAACAACATTATGAGTTTTAATACTAATGGTGTTTAAGAAAATCACATAACAATTGAAATTTTCAATACTCTATAATGAACCTCAGTGTGGCCTTCCATATTAATGTACTGCAATGTCTCAAAAAAGTTGCGCAATAGATGTAATTTTGCAGCTAGTTCTTTGGAGCATAACACTATATAATCAATTGTTTAGGTACAAAGGAGTATTAGTAGCGAATAATGGATGCTGTTGAGGGGAGGGAACGGAAGGTTCTCAGGACTAACTGGGCTGTGGAGAGATCAGTAATGAACAATACCAGAGGAGATGCCTTATTTCTGCATGGAGCCATGAAACCCTCTAAGTCAAAAGCCATGTGCTCCAACCATGGAGTTCTCTACTAGGTATCTGAATGCTTGTGCCCACTCTGCCTCAGCATGTAGGTATGGCAAAATCAGATAAAGTTTCCCCTCCATGAGTAAGAAATCTAGGTGTTTTCCCTAATTCAGCAATGAAATATGGAGGCATATAGCAAGAACAGTTTTGATAATTCTAGGAAGTTAACAGTAATCTGGATCCTAACTTCTTAGGCAGGGGAGATCTGATGTACTTGGGGTTGTATTGAAATTATAAAAGATTAGGGACAGAATTGCCAACAAATATGGCTGTTCTTCAGTAAATAAGAACACTATTTGTCAGACCAGTGAGACTGAGAAAACTTTATGGGAAATTCTTGGGGGATTTTTATCACAAGAAATGTGTTAAAAAAATCAACGGGAACCTTGTAGGAAAATGAGAAGACAAATTTCACAGTGGACAGTAAAGTATCACAAATGTCCACAAAATTGTATTAATCCAGGTAATTAGATTTTCAACACAAAATTACCATTTTTGTTTTTAAAAATATGTGTATGAACTTCTAGTCCAAAATAAAAGCTAATCAACTAGAGCACCTTGAGGCAACTGATGTGTTCATGGGGAGAACCTACAAACACCTCACAGATAGTATCAGAACTAACTTGGAACTATAGCTATATTAGCTTTGTGTTAACCACTATGCTTCTGCAACACCTCAATTACATATCAATGTGTATTTCTCCTTTGTTTCTAAGTTGTTAAATATGAGGTTTTTAGCAAATGTCTTTTAGCTTATTAAGCACCAGTGATGGATAGCAACTCAGATAATTAAGGAGCCCAAATCTAATGAAGAGACAACAAGAAAGAATTGAATTGAACTGACTTTATTTTTTAGATCCCTCACATAAAAATTTTTACGTCACATCTCCGTCTAAATGTGCTATGTGTAATCATCGTAATTTATAATAAATAGAACAGTCATTGTAATACAGAAATACACTAAAATCAGTGTGAATTAATCAGTCTGATGGCATGGTGGGAGAAGCTGTCCCACAGCCTGTCAGACCTGGCTTTTATGCTACGGTACCGTTTCCTGGATGTAGCAGCTGGAATAGATTGTGGTTGGGATGACTCAGGTCCCCAGTGACCCTATGGGCCCTTTTCACACACCTGTCTTTGTAAATATCCTGAATCATAGGAAGTTCACATCTACAGATGCGCTGGGCTGTCCACACCACTCTCTGCAGAGTCCTTTGATTAAGGAGGTACAGTTCCCATATCAGGCATTGATGCAGCTGTTGTGCCTCTTTCACCACAGAGATTGTGTGTACAGACCATGTGAGCTCCTCGGTGATGTGGAGACCAGGGAACTTAAAGCTGTTACCACCTCAACCCCAAATCTATTGATGTCAATAAGGGTTAGCCCGTCTCCATTCCTCCCGTAATCCACAACTAGCTCCTTTGTTTTTGCAACATTGAGGGAAAGGTTGTTTTCTTGACACCACTGTGCAGAGAGATGACTTCTTCCCTCGTTATTGCTTGAGATAAGGCCAATCAATGTAGTGTCGTCGGCAAATTTAATTAACAGATTAGAGCTCTGAGTGGCGACACACTCATGGATATATAGGGAGTAAACCAGAGGACTTAGTACACAGCCCTGTATTGAGAGTCAGAGGGATGGAGGTCAGGGAGCACACTCTTACCACCTGCCAGCAACATGACAGGAAGTCCAGGACCCAGCTGCACAAAGCACGTCAAGGTCAAGGTCTCTGAGCTTCTTGATGAGCCTCTTATAGTGTTGAATGCTGAACTGTAGTCCAAAAACAACATTCTCACATTCGTCCCCCCCCTCCCTCTCCACTGATCTCCCTCCTGGCACTTATCCGTGTAAGCGGAACAAGTGCTACACATGCCCTTACACTTCCTCCCTTACCACCATTCAGGGCCCCAAACAGTCCTTCCAGGTGAGGCATCACTTCACCTGTGAGTCAGCTGGGGTGATATACTGCGTCCGGTGCTCCCGATGTGGCCTTTTATATATTGGCCAGACCCAACGCAGACTGGGAGACCGCTTTGCTGAACACCTACGCTCTGTCCGCCAGAGAAAGCAGGATCTCCCAGTGGCCACACATTTTAATTCCACATCCCATTCCCATTCTGACATGTCTATCCACGGCCTCCTCTACTGTAAAGATGAAGCCACACTCAGGTTGGAGGAACAACACCTTATATTCCGTCTGGGTAGCCTCCAACCTGATGGCATGAACATTGACTTCTCTGACTTCCGCTAGGCCCCACGTCCCCCTCGTACCCCATCTGTTACTCATTTTTATGCACACATTCTTTCTCTCACTCTCCTTTTTCTCCCTCTGTCCCTCTGAATATACCTCTTGCCCATCCTCTGGGTCACCCCCCCCCCGTCTTTCTTCCCGGACCTCCTGTCCCATGATCCTCTCGTATCCCCTTTTGCCTATCACCTGTCCAGCTCTTGGCTCCATCCCTCCCCCTCCTGTCTTCTCCTATCATTTTGCATCTCCCCTTCCCCCTCCAGCTTTCAAATCCCTTACTCACTCTTCCTTCAGTTAGTCCTGACGAAGGGTCTCGGCCTGAAATGTCGACTGCGCCTCTTCCTATAGATGCTGCTTGGCCTGCTGCGTTCACCAGCAACTTTGATGTGTGTTGCTTGAATTTCCAGCATCTGCAGAATTCCTGTTGTTTGCGTTTTTATTCTCACATAAGCATCTTTCTTCGTCAGATGTGTAAAGATGGTATATAGAGCAGTGGCTATTGATAGTCTGTTGATAGGTTGTGTCAGTAGGTGAATTGTAAGGGGTCCAGTTAGGGTGGTACTAAATTGCAGATGTAATCCTTGACCAGCCTCTCAAAGCATTTGCTTATTATTGAGGTGAATGCGACAGGACGCCAGTCGTTCCATAAAACCATAAGACAAAGGAGCAGAAGTCAGCCATTCGGCCCATTGAGTCTGCTCCGCCATTTTATCATGAGCTGATCCATTCTCCCATTTAGTCCCACTCCTCCGCCTTCTCACCATAACCTTTGATGCCCTGGCTACTCAGATACCTATCAATCTCTGCCTTAAATACACCCAATGACTTGGCCTCCACTGCTACCCATGGCAACAAATTCCATAGATTCACCACCCTCTGGCTAAAAAAATTTCTTTGCCTCTCTGTTCTGAATGGGCGCCCTTCACTCCTTAAGTCATGCCCTCTTGTACTAGACTCTCCCATCATGGGAAACAACTCTGCTACATCCACTCTGTCCATGCCTTTCAACATTCGAAATGATTCTATGCGGACCCCCCTCGTTCTTCTGAACTCCAAGGAATACAGTCCAAGAGCGGACAAACATTCCTCATATGTTAACCCTCTCAATCCCGGAATCATTCTAGTGAATCTTCTCTGTACCCTCTCCAACGTCAGCACATCCTTTCTTAAATAAGGAAACCAAAACTGCCCACAGTACTCCAAGTGAGGTCTCACCAGCACCTTATAGAGCCTCAACATCACATCCCTGCTCCTATACTCTCATCCTCTAGAAATGAATGCCAACATTGCATTCGCCTTCTTCACGACCGACTCAACCTGGAGGTTAACCTTAAGGGTACCCTTCACGAGGGCTCCCTAGTCCCGTTGCATCTCAGAACTTTGAATTCTCTCCCCATTTAAATAATAGTCTGCACGTTTATTTCTTCTGCCAAAGTGCATAACCATACACTTTCCAACATTGTACTTCATTTGCCACTTCTTTGCCCATTCTTCCAATCTATCCAAGTCTCTCTGCAGACTCTCTGTTCCTTAGCACCATCGGCCCCTCCACCTATCTTCATATCGTCAGCAAACTTAGCCACAAATCCATCTATTCTATAATCCAAATCGTTGATGTACAATGTAAAAAGAAGCAGCCCCAACACGGACCCCTGTGGAACACCACTGGTAACCGGCAGCCAACCAGAATAGGATCCCTTTATTCCCACTCTCTGTTTCCTGCCAATCAGCCAACGCTCTATCCATGTATGTAACTTTCCCGTAATTCCATGGGCTCTTATCTTGTTAAGTAGCCTCATGTGTGGCACCTTGTCAAAGGCTTTCTGAAAATCCAAATATACAACATCTACTGATCTCTACTTGTAATTTCCTCAAAAAATTGTAATAGGTTTATCAGGCAGGATTTTCCTTTAAGGAATCCATACCTATCTTGTCATATGCCTCCAGGTACTCTGTAACCTCATCCTTGACAATCGACTCCAACAACTTCCCAACCACCAATGTCAAGCTAGCAGGTCTATAATTTCCTTTTTGCTTCCTTGCCCCCTTCTTAAATAGCGAAGTGACATTTGTAATCTTCCAGTCTCCCGGAACCATGCCAGAATCTATCGACTTTTGAAAGATCATCGCTAATGCCTACACAATCTCCACAGCTACTTCCTTCAGAACACGTGGGTGCATTCCATCTGGTCCGGGAGATTTATCTACCTTTAGCCTATTCAGCTTCCTGAGTACTTTCTCTGTCGTAATTGTGACTGTGCACACTTCTCTTCCCTGCCACCCTTGAGTGTTCGGTATACTGCTGATGTCTTCCTCAGTGAAGACTGATGCAAAATACTCGTTCAGTTCCTCCGCCATCTCCTTATCTCCCATTACAATTTCTCCAGCATCATTTTCTATCGGTCCTATATCTACTCTCACCTGTCTTTTACTCTTTATATACTTGAAAAAGCTTTTAGTATACTCTTTGATATTATTTGCTAGCTTCCTTTCATAGTTAATCTTTTCCCTCTTAATGACCGTCTTAGTTTCCATTTATAAGCTTTTAAAAACTTCCCAATCCTCTGCCTTCCCATTAATTTTTGCTTCATTGTATGCCCTCTCTTTTGCTTTAACTTTGGCTTTGAGCTCTCTTGTCAGCCACGGTTACATCCTTTTTTCCTTTTTTAAATTTTTTTTAAGTATCTTATTTTTATTTGGATAAGAAATTCACAAGTATCATGTACTTTTCCCACACTTACAACCTTTTCCTTTTTTTTATATGTATAAAACTATAATTATTTATACATTCTTAAGTACACATTGAGATGATATAAAAGGAAATTAGACACTTAAATAGATAATTATGTACAGTGGTAATTCCCTATGTACTTATTTACTTAATTTTATCATTTTTTATCCCTTTCCCAAATTTTTTCCTTTACTTGTATTAATTCTCTATTTTCCAAAAGAAAACAAAAACAGTAAACATTTAGACTAGGGGTGCTTACGTTAGCAATATTACTGTGTTGATGAGAAGAGCAATATAAATCATTAGGGGAGTCATCTGCTCGCATTGGGGTTATATATTCAATCCATTTATTCCAGATTTGATAAAATTTTTCTTTTTGAATTCTCAGGGAGTAAGTCAACTTTTCCATTTTAAATATTTCCAAGATAATTTCGTGCCAATCTTCTAATGTAGGTGGTATTGGATTTAGCCACTTTCTAGTGATTGATTTCTTACTTGCCACTAAGAGGGCCTGCAGCAACTTTATATCTTCCTTCTGTTCAAGAAACAACACATGCCCCAAATACAGCGTCTCAAAGTTCAGAGGTATCTGGGACCTAAGTACCGTAACTAATGTTCTATGAATACTTTCCCAATATATATTTAATTTAGGACAATCCCAGAAAATATGGAAATGATTTGCCTCCTTGGAGCCGCACTTTCTCCAACACGTCACGTTTGTATCTCTATATTTTTCCTGATTATGGGGTCTTGAAGTATCTTATAATATTTTTCCAACGATGTTCTCTCCAAGTCAAAGAATTAGTCGAGGACCACTAAAAGCTGCATATTTTCCCCCAAGCCTCCTCTGAAAGTACCAACCCCGCTTCTTTCTCCCACTTCTCTTTAATATACGATGTGTTTACATTTTTAGCATGGGATAGTGCATTATATAATCGAGAAACGATTTACTAGGTATTGAACTGCAAGCTGAATTCAGGATCTTGGAAAATTCTAATTCTACTGTTGATAGGTCTGTATATCTACAACTCTGGTTAATATAGTTTCGTACTTGAAGGTACCTAAAAAAGTCATTATGTTCTAGGCCATGCTTGTCCTGCAGGATTTGGAAACCTTGTAATACTCTTTTATCTATAAATGAGAGGTAGATTGTAAGACCTTTCTTTATCCATAATTCAAATCCTTTATCTCCTCTGTTGGGAAGGAATTCGGTATCATATGCACACTATCTGAAGAGTTTTAACATGTTATTAATTCCACACGAATTAATCACCTTCTGCCATACCTTTAATGTAAGATTTATCCAACTGTTTTTAAATTTTTCCAATTGGGCCATCAATCTTTTGTCAGCTATTGAGGCTTGTAGAGGAAAACTGTCAACTAATCCAAATTCTATTTCCTTCCATCTAGCCTTATATTCCCTATTACACCAATATAAGAGGGGTTATCTGTGAGGCATAAAAATAATTTCTCAGGCAAGGAAGAACCATACCTCCTCCTTCCTTCCCTAACTGTAAGGTGTTATATTGAATTCTAGGTTTCTTTCCTTGCAAAATGAAGCGGGAAATCCATTTGTCCCATTCCCTGAATTGATTATCATCCACCTCCACAGGTAAAGTACGGAAAAGATACAGTAACCGAGGAAGAATATTCATTTTTATAGTATTTATCCTTGAATTTAAACTTAAAAAGGGGATAAGATTCCATCTATGCATATCTGCTTTTATCTCTGAGATTAATGGCCCATAATTTACCTGTGACAGCGTTGAAAGATCCTTCGGCAGGGTTATTCCTAAATATTTTAATGATTTAGCTTCCCACTTAAGATCGTATCTATCCTGCAATTTTTTCGATGTTGTATAATTTAGGGACATAACCTGTGTTTTCTTTACATTTATTTTATAACCTGATATTTTCCCAAAATCATCCAACAGTGTAAACAATCCTATAAATGATTTTTCTGGTTCACTCAGATAGACCAAAACATCATCTGCGAATATCGCCACTTTCTGTTCAATCCCTGCCACCTTGATACCTTTTACGATTTCGCTCTGTCTTATTAGTTGGGCAAGTGGTTCAATATATAGTGCAAAAAGGAGAGGAGAAATTGGGCATCCCTGTCTAGTGCCTCTCTCTAAAATGAAGGAGTCAGAGAGGTCCCCATTTATCTTAATTCGGGCTGTAGGGCTGTCATATGGAGTCTGAATTACTTTAATAAACTTTTCTTGAAAGCCGAATCTTCCTAACACTCTGTATAGGAATGCCCAACTAACCGAATCAAAAGCTTTCTCAGCGTCCAATCCTACTACCATTGTCTCTGTCTCGTTCTTACTAACCTGTTCTAATATGTGCAGAGTTCTCCTTATGTTGTCCTGTGTCTGTCTTTGTTGAATAAATCGTCTGGTCTAAATGGATTAGGCCAGGTAAAAGCTTTTCCAATCTGCGTGCTAATATGGATGTAAATAGTTTGTAATCTAAATTAAGAACACTAATTGGCCGATAATTGCCACATTCCAGTTTATCTTTACCCTCTTTAGGAATAACTGAAATAATCGCTTCTCTCTAGGAAGGTGGAGTTTCTCCTCTCTGCAAGATCCAATTAAAGGTGTTAAGTAGTAATGGGGCTAACTGTGACTTCAGGGACTTGTACCACTCTGAGGTAAACCCATCAGAACCCGGGGACTTTCCAGCCTTTAACCTAGAGATGGCCACATTCAGTTCTTTGGCAGTTACTGGTTCTAATAAACTTTCATTTTGTAAATCTGTAAGTTCAGGTAGATCTAAAGAATTCAATAAACTGTCTATATAGGGCTCACTGGGGGCCCGGGGTTGGGAGTACAGCTCTCGATAATATGTTTCAAAACTCTCTTGAATTTTCCCTATTGTACTCTCCACAAGCTTTGTCTTTGGATTCTTTATTTTATGAATTGTACTGCCTGCTTGTTGTTTTCGTAATTTATATGCTAATAATCTAGCTGATTTACCTCCTACTTCATAATTCTTTTGTCTCAGGTAAAGAAAATTCCTTTGAGTTTCCGATGTATAAATATCATCAATTTCACTTTGCAATTTCCTAATTTCCTGTTTTAGATTTGAATTACTTTTGTTGCTATCTACAACTTGAAGTTGTTTTATTTTCCTTGAAGATCTGCTAATTTTTGTGCATTGATTTTTTTCATGTGAGTGGTAATGGAAATAATTTTCCCTCTCAGTACAGCTTTCAATGTATCCCATAAGATCACTGGTGATGTTTCTCCCTTGTCATTAAGGTCTAGATATTCTTTCTTCTCTCCTTAATCTCTCCATTACTTTTGGGTTATTGAGTATATGTGAGTTTAGCCTCCACAGTGTTTCCCTCATTTTCCTTTGCAGGATTAGAGACATAGAGACTGGGCTATGATCCAACAGATCAATTGTTGCAATATTACAGTTTTTTTATCCTGAGTCTATCTGTATTAAAGATAAAGAAATAGTCTATCCTTGAATAGGCTGAATGAGGGAAAGAGTAATGTGTATAATCTTTACTAGTGGGGTGTAATTCCCTCCACACATCTATAATTCCCAACTCCTCCAACAATAAATTCATTTTCCGAGTCAGAGGTTTATTCTGAATAACCATTCTTGAAGAATCTAATACAGGATTTAATCTAATATTAAAATCCCCTCCACAAATTACTACCCCTTGAGAACTGACCATTAGGTCAAAAATGTGTCTATAAAATGACCATTCACAACCTGGAGGAGCATAAACATTCAGCAATGTTATTTCTGTACCTTCTATTCTTCCTGCAATTTTTACAAACCGTCCATCTTTATCTTTAGTCTCTGAAATATGTTCATAATTAAGAGTACTTGATATTAAAGTAGCTACTCCTCTTTTGTGGCTCAATTTATATGTTGAATAAAATACATGCTTAAAGCCCATTCTTTTTAATTTTCCATGTTCAGATTGCTCATATGTGTTTCCTGGAGGAAAGCTATTTGTGTCCTCTTTTTTTTCAATTTAGACATAATTTTATTTCTTTTAATTGGATTCAAAACCCCATTAACATTATAGGAAATTATTTTTACCAATTCAGTTTGCATTTTTCTCTAGTAGAAAAACACTCTCCTTTTCTAACCAAACAGTAAGCAATCCCTTCTCAACAGTAAACCAAGACATATAACCACACCCTAGACATTTCTGAACGTATAACATTTGAAAATTTTTCCCGACTTCCCACAGTGAGGCCTGAGCACTGACCCGCCTCAGTTCAGAGGGATAACCTCTATCTTCACCCTGTGTTAGAGGGCCCTCAGCAGTTTGAATAATCATAGAGAATTTTCTCCTATTTATGTCTCGACCATATTGCTATCATTCAAGTTATTCCGTGTAGTTTATTTTCAGATACCAGCTTTCATTTTACCTTTAAGTCCGATTTACTCTTTTCAGTCATTTCTCCTAATTAATCTGTATTCTCTGTACATTCGCGTCTGAATATTTGCAGCTTTTCCTTGTAGTTTGACACTCTGGTTCGTGTGGAGCGTCCTTGCCCCACTAACTGCCACGACTTCTGCCGAATCCTCTCCAGCAGCGACTCCGGTTGGGTGATAACTTTAATAGGTAGTCCCCGGTCTGCCAGGTCCAACGTTGCCTCCTCCACCGTAGCGTAAGTTTTTGTCCCTTCGTCGTAAAAGACTCTCAGCCGAGCTGGATACAGGGTCTGAAATCTGATGTTGTTTTCCTTCAGGACTCTCCGTGTTTCCGCATATTCCTTCCGTCTGGCAAGAATCCCCGGTGCGTAGTCGTGGTCTAAACTGATCTTACAGTTGCTCCACATGAAACCTTTCTTTTGCCATGCTCTTTTAAGCACCTCTTCCTTCGTTCTGTAACTGAGAAATCTGACCAGAACCGATCTGGGCTGGGCGCCTGCCGGGGGCTGTGGTGCCAACGCGCGGTGAGCCCTTTCTATCTGTAGGTCCTTTGCGGCTGGTATATCAAGGTTCTCTCTGAGCAGCTTCTCCACGAAGGGAATCATCAATCCGGGTTTACCTTCGGTTCCTCCGGGAACTCCGTAGATCCTCACATTTTCCCTTCTTGAGCGGCCTTCTTGATCTATTAGTTTCTACTGGAGCTGGTCTTGTAGCTTCAGCATTTCTGCTATCACTTCCTTTGCGTTTTGTAACTTTTATTCAATTCCAACAATCCTCGCTTTGGCTTATCTATCCGCGAGTTAGTTTTTACTATTTCTCCTTTAATATCTTCCAGCTGTTTGCTGTTATCTTGTCGGAACTCGCGAATCTCTCCGAGAATCAAAGACAGAGTCACCGATTCCTGCTCATTATTTCCGTCCTGGCTTGCCGTGGGGGAGCTAGGCCCATCGCCTTGCTGCGTCTCTTTATGTTTATCAGCCTTCGGAGCGGACATTTTAATCTTGTTCTTAAACATCATCCCCATCCCTTTTTATTAATATAGTTATGCAATATTAAGTATTTGTCTAAATTCGATTTTGGGGCAGTTTACCTTCTTTTTTGTCCAGAGACCCTTTCCTTACGCCGCCATTCCCTTGATCTACATCCTTTTCTCCATATTAAAATTTCTTCTTTTTTGGAGTATATCTGTCTTGCACCTTCCTCACTTCTCGCATAAACTCCAGCCACTGCTGCTCTGCCATCCTTCCCGCCAGTGTCCCTTTCCAGTCAACTTTGGCCAGTTCCTCTCTCATGCCACTGTAATTTCCTTTACTCCACTGAAACACCGACACATCAGATTTCGGTTTCTCTTTTTCAAATGTCACAGTGAACTCAATCATGCTATGATCACTGCCTCCTAAGGGTTCCTTCACCTCAATCTCTCTAATCACCTCCGGTTCATTACACAATACCCAATCCAGTACAGCCGATCCCCTAGTGGGCTCAACAACAAGCTGTTCTAAAAAGCCATCTTGCAGACATTCTACAAATTCTCTCTCTTGAGATCCAGTGCCGACCTGATTTTCCCAATCCACTCGCATGTTAAAATCCCCCACAATTATCATAACACTGCCCTTCTGACAAGCCTTTTCTATTTCCAGTTGTAATTTGTAGTCCACATCCCTGCAGCTGTTTGGAGGCCTATAAGTAACTGCCATCAGGGTCCTTTTACCCCTGCTATTTCTTAGCTCAACCCATAAAGATTCTGCACCTTCCAACAAACAATAGACAATAGGTGCAGGAGTAGGCCATTCGGCCCTTTGAGCCAGCACCGCGATTCACTGTGATCATGGCTGATCATCCACAATCATCCTGCCTTATCCCCATTACCTTTGATTCCGCTATCTTTAAGAACTCTATCCATCTCTTTCTTGAAAGCATCCAGAGACTTGGCCTCCACAGCCTTCTGGGGCAGAGCATTCCATATATCCACCACCCTCTGTGTGAAAAAGTTTTTCCTCAATTCCGCTCTAAATGGCCTACCCCTAATTCTTAAACTGTGGTCTCTGGTTCTGGACTCACCCATCAGCGGGAACATGCTTCCTGCCTGTAGCGTGTCCAATCCCTTAATAATCTTATATGTTTCAATAAGATCCCCTCTCAGCCTTCTAAATTCCAGTGTATACAAGCCCAGTCGCTCCAATCTTTCGACATATGACAGTCCCTCCATCCCTGGAATTAACCTTGTGAACCTACGCTGCACTCCCTCAATAGCAAGAATGTCCTTCCTCAAATTTGGAGACCAAAACTGCACACAGTACTCCAGGTGTGGTCTCACCAGGGCCCTGTACAGCTGCAGAAGGACCTCTCTGCTCTTATACTCAATTCCCCTTGTTATGAAGGCCAGCATGCCTTTAGCTTTCTTCACTGCCTGCTGTACTTGCATGCTTGCTTTCAGTGACTGATGTACAAGAACACCTAGATCTCATTGTACTTCCCCTTTTCCTAACTTGACTCCATTTAGATAATAATCTGCCTTCCCGTTCTTACCACCAAAGTGGATAACCTCACATTTATCCACATTAAACTGCATCTACCATGCATCTGCCCACTCACCCAGCCTGTTCAAGTCACCCTGCGTTCTCATAACATCCTCCTCACATTTCACACTGCCACCCAGCTTTGCATCATCCGCAAATTTGCTAATGTTACTTTTATTTCCCTCATCTAAATCATTAATATATATTGTAAACAGCTGCAGTCGAGCACTGAACCCTGTGGTACCCCACTGGTCACCACTTGCCATTCCGAAAGGGACCCGTTAATCGCTACTCTTTGCTTTCTGTCAGCCAGCCAATTTTCAATCCATGTCAGTACTCTGTCCCCAATACCATGTGCCCTAATTTTGCCCACTCATCTCCTGTGTGGGACTTTATCAAAGGCTTTCTGAAAGTCCAGGTACACTACATCCACTGGCTCTCCCTTGTCCATTTTCATAGTCACATCCTCACAAAATTTTCCTCAAAACTTCCGATCCTATGTCACCTCTTTCTAATGATTTGATAGCATTTCTTACCAATAAAGCCACACCTCCCCCTCTGCCTACCTTCCTATCCTTCTGATACACCATGTATCCTTGGACGTTCAGCTCCCAGAGATATGCATCCTTTAGCCACATCTCAGTGATGGCCACAATATCATACCTGCCAATCTGTAGCTGTACGACAAGATCATCCACCTTATTCCTCATGCTGCATGCACTTAAGTATAGCACCTTAAGACCAGAATTTGGTACTTCTTGCTTTGATTGTATTGCAGCTCATCCCAATGGCTACAAATTTGCCCCATCACTTGCCTGTCTTTCCTGACAATCTTTACTGCTCACTATCTTAGATTTATTTCTGTTTTCCCCTTCCTCCGCTCTATCATTCTGGTTCCCATCCCCCTGCTAAATTAGTTTAAACCCTCCCTAACAGCTCTATTAAACCTCCTGCCAGGATATTGGTCCCCTTTGGGCTCAGGTGTAACCTGTCCACTTTGAACAGGTCATACTTCCCCCAGAAGAGATCCCAATGATCTAAGAATCTGAAGCCCTGCCCCCTGCACCAGTTTCTCAGCCACACATTCATCTGCCTGATCCTAATATTCTTGCCCTCGCTAGCACATGGCACAGATAGCAATCCCGAGATTACTACCCTGGAGGTCCTGCTTCTCAGCTTCCTTCCTAACTCCTGGAAATCTCTCTTCAGGACCTGCTCCCTTCTCTTATCTATGTCATTGGTACCAACATGTACCAAGACAACTGGCTGCACGCCCTCTCCCTTCAGAATATTCTGGACCCGATCCGAGACATCCTGCACCTTGGCACCTGGGAGGCAACACACCATGCGGGTATCTCTATCAGGCTCACAGAATTTCCTGTCTGTTCCCCTGGCTATGGAATCCCCTATGACTACCGCATTCCTCTTCTCCCTGTTTCTCTCCTGCACAACAGCACCAGGCTCAGTGCCAGAGACCCGGTCACCGTGGGCATCCTCTGTTGGGTCATCCCCCTCAACAGCATCAAGAGCAAGATATTTGTTGCTGAGGGGGCAGCCACAGGGGTGCTCTCCACTATCCGGGCATTTCCCTTCCCTCTCCTGATAGTCACCCAGTTTTCTGATCCCTGTAGCCTAGGGATGACTATCTCCCTGTAGCTCCTATCTATCAGTTCTTCACTTTACCTGATAAGCAGTAGGTTATCAAGCTGCAGCTCCAGATCCCTAACACGGTCTCTGAGGAGCTGCATCTCGTGCACCTGGCGCAGATGTGGCCATCAGGGAGGCTGGAGGCCTCCCAGGATTCCCACATCTGATAGCTTGAACAAGGCACTAACCCTGCAGGCATGCTATCTAATTCTACAGGAATGAAACAGGGAAAATAAGTCTACTCACCCACTTACCTCACCAAACAGACGAACTTTTAAAACCATTAGCTCGTACTGTTAGCTGTGTGAGCCCTGCTATTCCTGTCTGTCCGGGCCGATTCGCCAAGGTGAAAAGAAAAGTTTGAGCTTCGCTCTTGCCTCTTCCTGTTACTGCCAAAGCCCATTGAAGCCAAAGCCCTACACTCTGCTGCCACTCACTCCGCTGCCCACTGTATAGGGTAGTCTCTTTTTTAAACTCCCCACGCTGTCCTGTCTACGTCACGCACCTGCGCAGTCTCGCCCTTCTTGCACTCGAAGAAGTTTTTTAAAAAACTGCCTTCCTTCAGAATTCAGCTCCCACACCACTCTGCTTGTCCTGATCCAAAAGACAGCCGTTTGAAGTAACCTTCCTTTTGTTCAGGCATGTTACCCTGGTCTTTTTTGGTACAGTGATGGATAATTGGAAGCAAAAGGGCACTCTACACTGGGAGAGGGAGAGATTAAAAGTGTCTGTAAACACAACTGCCATTTTTTCTGCGCACATCCTGAGTACTCGTTCTGGGATGCTGCCTGGTCCAATAGCCTTGCAACTGCCCACTTACTGGAAACATCTGAGTATCTCAGCCTCACAGATGACCAGGTTGCAGGTTGTAGCAGCAGCTTTCCTCGGAGGCTCAGAGTAAGTGACATTGAAACGAGCATAAAAGCAACTGACACACATCAAAGTTGCTGGTGAACGCAGCAGGCAACTGAACTCATCTGGGAGACAGGTTGCAATATTGGCGGCACAACGTTTGGCTTTGAAGTCTACAATAGTATGCAGCCCTTGTGACAAGTCACTCATGCTATTCGTTATGAATCTTAACTCAATCACGTCCCTATATTGATGTTTCACATTGATAGCTTTGCGCAGATCGTAGTTGTTTTTCTTGAGCTCCTGCTGATTGCTGGCAGTGTAAGCTCTGTGTCGCGCTGTAAGTGCTACTCGCAGGGAACTACTGATCCAGGGTTTCTGGTTTGGGAAGACCATGACCAACATCTGGGGGACAACACCGTCGATGCACTTCCAGATGAAGCACGTGACTCCATCAGTGAACTTGGAGACATTCTCATCATGGAAGACCTTCCAGTCGATGTCATAAAAGTAGTCCTGCAGCATGGAGACCGAGTGGTCGGACCAACAGTGGACCGTTTTAACTATGGCTGCCTGTTTCAGCTTCTGCCTGTATGTCAGTAAAATCAGGATCAAAGAGTGATCTGATTTTCCAAAAGCTGGGTGAACGAGCTTTGTAAGGATTGTGGAAGGGAGTGTAAAAGTGGTTAAGTGTGTTACCTCCATGACAGCTCACCTGGATGTGTTGACAAAACCTCAGAGAGACTTCTGTCAGCCACACTCAATTAAAGACACCAGTGACAATGAAGGCAGTCTCTGGGTATGCAGCCCCCAGCGTGTTGATGGTCTCATACAGTTCCTTCAGTATCAACCAGTATCAGGTCAGTATCAGCCTGTGGCGGAATGTACACCGCTGTGATGTTAACAGCTATTATCTTTGAAGATATATCGAAGTTAGAAGTTGAATTCTCTGTGAGCTTGGTTCTTTCAGGTGTGATGCTCAAGCTACTTACAGAATCAGAATAATTCTTACTATCACTGACACGTTGTAAAAAATGTTTTTGAGGCAGCAATACAATGGAAAACAATGCTGCCATGGAAATAAACAATTAAAATAAATAAATGAGATGGTGTTCATTAGTTCTAGACTGTTCATTAATATGATGGGGGAGAAGTAGAAGCTGCTCTTAAATGCTGAGTGTCTGTTTTCAGGCCCCTGTACCTCCTCTGATAGTAGTAATAAGAGGGCATGTCCTAATGCTGAGGGTTTTTAATGATGGCTGCCATCTTACTGAAGCACCACTGTTTGTAGATGTCCTCCATGGTGAGAGGTTTGTGCCTATGATGGAGATGGCTGAGTCTACAACCTTTGGTAGTCTCTTTTGATTATGTATATTAGAACATTCATACCAGTCAGAATGCTCTCTACCATACATTTGTAAAGATTTGATAGACTCTTTGGTAACATATGAAATCTCCTCAAACTCCTAATGAAGTACAGTGTTTGGCATGCTGTTTGTCATGAGTGCATCAATAGATTACACCCAGAATAGATATT
The DNA here is from genome assembly GCF_963921235.1 of Mobula hypostoma. Classification (NCBI taxonomy): domain Eukaryota; kingdom Metazoa; phylum Chordata; class Chondrichthyes; order Myliobatiformes; family Myliobatidae; genus Mobula; species Mobula hypostoma. The sequence goes on along the minus strand of NC_086130.1, from coordinate 5,751,437 downwards.
TGAGACGTTGACACCCCAGAATTTAAAACTGCTCACTCTTTCCTCTGCTTAAACATAAGGAGGACTAGAGTGTGTTCTCCTAAATTCCCTTTCTTGAATTTCACAATGAATTCCTTAATTTTGCTGATGTTAATTGCAAAGTTGTTATTAAAGCCACTCAACCAGCTGATCCATCTCTCTCTAGTATGCATCCTCAATGCCTTCTGAGATTCTGTCAGTAACAGTAGTACCACTGGTGAACTTTGAGATACTTGAGCTGTGCCTAACCACACAGTCATAAGTTAGAGAGAGCAGAACAGCTGGTAAGCACTCAAACTTATAGTGTGGCAATCAAACTATGTTGATTGTCAGCAAGTATCACTGTTTGCTCTAAACAACATTGGTGTACGGTCACGCAGTAACTGAAATACTCCTCTGCTCATAGCCTTTGTTACCACATTGCTGGAATTTTCTTTTATGTGATGTTATTATAAAGTGCCATGCATTTTTCAGGCCATATAAAAATATCTTGCTCAGAGCGGTAGTTGGTCTGCACAGCTGCAACGAAAAATAGAGGGAGCGTTGAAAGGAATGAAATGTACAAAAAGGTGTCCTATGAGTTGTTAAGCAGCAGTCACTCTGGAAACCAACTACTGAAGAACAGCGGTCCCAACCACCCGCTCGCGGACCGGTACCAGGCCACAAAGCATGTGCGACTGGGCCATGGGCCACGAAGAATCAATATGATTTGGCGATATGAAATGATATGAGTCAGCTGCACCTTTCCTCATTTCCTGTCATGCCCACTGTTGAACTTTAACACACGCGAGGTCATCAGTGACCCAAGACGCAAATGATCCAAGACATGCAAAGGAATGGGTCCGTGACCCATTTGTGAATGTTTCTGATGAATCTTCCATGTCAGCACGGGAAAAAGACCAACTCCTCGAGCTTGCAAATGACAGCGGTCTGTAAAGTATGTTTGACATAACATCTCTGCTGGCATTTTGGATCAAAGTCATGGCTGAATATCCTGAGATAGCCACGAAAGCACTGAAAACATTGCTTCCATTTCCAACATCATATCTCTGCGAAGCAGAGTTTTCTGCAGAATGCAACGAAAACTAAATTGCGGAATAGACTGGACATAAGGAACCCCCACCGAGTATCGCTGTCTCCCATCACCCCTCAATGGGACCGGTTTGTTGCAGGGAAACAAGCCCAGGACTCTCACTGATTCAGCCATATTGGTGTGTTGCAATGATTTTATATGTTCATACGAGGAAAATATGTGCTGTGTGTTTAATATCCAAACGCTACTTAAAATGCTGTGATGCTATTGACTTATAAGTGACTTAAAATTCAGTTGTCCCCAACCTCTGGGCCGCGAAGAATGCATCGGTAGAGTGGTGGCTGGGATGCATCCAACACATCTTTAAGAAAAATAGCTGAAATAAACAAGCTAATTGATTAGGTGCCGCCCAGCATGTAAATGTCGGCCCAGTTCAGAGGTGATGGCTGGGCAGCACCTAATTAATTACCTTGTTTGTTTCAGCTTTTTTCTTAGAGATGTGCTGAGTGCGTCCCAGCTACTGCTGTACCCCTGCATGCTTCATGGATCGGAGGTTTAGGACCACGTATTGACTTATCACTATATTCATGCGAGGAAAATATGCGCTATATGTTTAATACTAAATTCGTTAGATAAACCCTTTTAGAAATGAAATTGAGTGTATTAGCCACTTCTAAGTGATTTATCACCTATATTCCGATCGTGATTAACACCAACCCCACCCCGCACCCCCCCCCACCCGCCAATCGACCAGTCCGCAAGAATATTGTCAATATTAAACCGGTCCGCAGTGCAAAAAAGGTTGGGGACCTGCTGAGTCACAATCGAATCCAACCGGGTTCATCAAGAGTGGGCAATATCTGAATACAAGTAGTAGGTTTTGGAAACTGTTAAAGCAAACTAAAGGGTTGTATATCTAAAGGAATGGTGAAACTAAAGTTAATGAGACTTTTTTGAATCTTTATAAAAAGAGAATCTGCAGATGCTGGATATCAAAGCAACACACACAAATTGCTGGAGGAACTCAGCAGGTCAGGAAGCATCTATGGAAAAAAGTACATTTGATGTTTTGGGCTGAGACCCTCTGACCTCATTCCTTTTCCCCAGTCCTGCTGTACGGTCTTGGACCGAAACATCATCTACACTCTTTTCCATAAGTGCTACCTGGCCTGTTCAGTTCCTCCAGCATTTTGTGAATCTTTTAAGTTGTTTGAACCAAACACAACCTATAGGAAGAGTCACTCATGTATTATCACTATCTGCATTTAATTAGCAACACCAGTAAAATGTAATTAAAGGGATAATGCAAATATGAATCAATAAGAATAGAATATTACAAGTGGGGTAAGTTTTAGGGGGTGGGGGAAAAAGTGAACTACAAATTACATATCAGCCTGATATTTACAGTTATGGCAAGCTACTCCAAAGTAGTTGAATCAATCTGATGCAGGTATTTTTAAAAATAGAGATAAAAATAAATAAATTTAAAATGAAACCTAAATCAGACTGATTTTTATGAGAAATGTTTGACAAAACTTCAGAATTCTTTTCAAGAGAAGCAAATATATGTAAATTAATTCAAATTAGCAGAAGCTTTTTTTCAAAATACCAAAATGGGTATGTTTGGCCAAAATGCTGGGAAACAAAGGGAAAATTTATAAACAGGAATAAAAAGTTGGTTGGAACAGAAGAATGAAAGAGTAAGACAGCTTTCAATGTGGTTGGATGTGAACTCCAGAGTTGTTCAAGATTTTATTGTGCAATCATCTGTAATCAAAGATTGGTGCCCATATTTCAAATGACGGTAATTCTAATGAGTAAAGAGTTGTAAACGAACATTGAATTGAAATGAACATTCAACAGGGACATAAAATGGATTAGAGTGACCGCTTGACTGAACCATAAATACCACTTTAGACTGGTTAAGGCAAAGAACATTATCTATGTGGTTATTTCAACACAATTACATACAATTCCATCACTAATTCATCAAGATAACTGACAGGTGCAGAAACAGATGAAGCCACAGAAAATACACTATCAATCATTTTAATGCCATGATAAAGAAAGTAAAAGTACAAGGACAATGCTAAAGCATCAGCTGGATCTGCATCACAAATCCTCAGATGAGCTCCTTACCATACAAAAAGATACTGAATTAAGGCATTTGGCTCATTGAATCTGCTCCACCATTCCATCATGTCTGATTTATTACCCCTCTCAACACCATACTCATGCCATCTCCCTGTAACCTTTAACAAGGTTGACTAATCAAGAGCTTATCAGTCTCAATAGTTACACAAAATGCTAGAGGAATTCAGTAAGTCAGTCAACATCAATGGACAGAATTAAGAGATGACATTTCTGGCTGAGATCCTTTATTAAACTTTCGCTTTAAAGATACCCAAAATGACTTGATTTCCACAGCCGTCTATGCACAGAATTCCACAGATTCTAGCTAAAGAAATTCCTCCTCATCTCTGTTCTAAATTAACATTGCTCTATTCTGAAACTACGCCCTTTGGTCCTAGACCCCACCCCACCACTATAGTAAACATCTTCTCCACATTAACTCTATCAAGGCCTTATAATATTCAAGCAACATACATCAAAGTTGCTGGTGAACGCAGCAGGCCAGGCAGCATCTATAGGAAGAGGCGCAGTCGACGTTTCAGACCGAGACCCTTCGTCAGGACTAACAGTTGATATTTCGGGCCGAGACAAGTCCTGACGAAGGATCTCGGCCTGAAACGTCGACTGTACCTCTTCCTAGAGATGCTGCCTGGCCTGCTGCGTTCACCAGCAACTTTGATGTGTGTTCCATATATTGACATCAGCCCGAGCATTACACAGCCTTTGAATAAGTTTACCATGAATGGAACACAGTGAACTCAGGCTCAGAGTTGGTCACATTCTATGATCAAAGCAAATACTCTCAAACTGCCAGTTCACCTTGTCCAGCCCATCATCACCAGATTCTGATTCATTTATCACATATACATTGAAACGCACAGTATAATGTGCTGTTTGCATTAACAACCAACATACCCGAGGATGTGCTGAAGGCAGCTCACAAGTGTTGGCACCAACATAGCTTGACCAGTGTTCAGCAGACCAACACAAAACCACAAGAAAACCCAGGGTCAGCCATCATCCACAGGACCTGCAACCTCAGTCCTTGACCTTAAGGATCGGTGGTCTTTGTCATCTGTGCCTGCCAGCCTGACATCTACACACAGGGATTGCTGGCCTTTGACCACAAACTTTGAGGTCCATGTTGCATGTATTCCAGGATTCTGTTTACTATTTTTTCACAGCTTTTGTATGGTTTGATCCAGAGTGATCGATGCTGTCTGGGGTGTTTCAGCAAAGAATTCCCTGCCGTCTGAAGTGGGTTAGTGTCTGACACTGAGCTGAATTAAATTGAATACTACTAGACTCCGGGTTAGACGTTTGATATTCTATGTATTGTCTACTTGTGTTTTGCTGTTTAAGTGAACATTCTTTTTTGCAAGTTCGGTGTTTAATGTTTTCTTGAATAGGTTCTATGCTGTTTCTCTGTATTATGGCTGCCTGTGGAAGGATAAATCTCAGTATTGTATATTGTATCTAGACTTGTGTTGAAAAGGAAAAAGAAATTACTTGTTGGGTAATCAACAGCAGGGAAGGAGTCTGAAGATGCAATAGAAAATTTTGCATGAAAGGTTTCTACTTTAAAAAAAGACTGAAATTTGAATTAATTTGCCTTCAGAAGAGTTTGTAGATTTTCAAATTTATATTTTTTCTTTGGAATATTAAATATAACTTCCAAATAGTACTGTAAAAATGTCATCAAATTATACTCTGCTATATGTATTCACAACTTGTGCTGCATTTTTTCCATACAGAACTCCTAAAAAAATTAACAAACTCCCAAAAGGCAAACAAGAGAACATCTGCAGATGCCAGAAATCCAGGTAACACGCACAAAATGCTGGAGGAAATTAGCAGGCCAGGCAGCATCCACAGAAAAAAGTACAGTCGATGTATTGGGCCTGCTGAGGGGTTTTGGCCTGAAATATCGACTGTACTTTTTTCCCATAGATGCTGCCTGGTCTGCTAAGTTCCTCCAGCATTTTGTGTGTGTTCTTCACACTCACAAGAGGACCTTCTCCAAACTTAAAAAATAGTTTTTACATTTGGTGAACATGAGAGAGAACTGAACAGTTGATATTTCATGCCAAAACTCTTTATCATACAGAGTTTTAAGAAAGCAAACTGTAGACAAAAGATCAAACTGAAACATTTCAACTGAACATTTACAAACGTTTGTAAATATAAGTTTACAGGTATAAACTAAGAGGCATCTATATATTTTTTAATTAATGACAGGACTTTTACAGACCATAGAACTTGAGATGTGACAAGGTTAAATAGAAAATTTTTAATAGTAGAAAATTTTAAGATAGAAATTGTTATTTTATAGAGATATTGAATTCTAGGGTCTTCCTTGATAATCCAGCTATTACTGACAATTGACAAATACATTCACTCAAGTGCATATAGTTTGAGATCCACTGTGCAAAAATAGCTTTTACATGACAAAATAGCAGTCTGAAAACTAACAAGAAGAAAACATCAGCTTGAAAATTCTTTTCAGTGAAGTTCAGAATACATAACCACAAGAGAAAATATTGCTCAAAAGAAGGCAAGGAAATACTATGATGCTTAGATACATCCTAGGTTGCGCTGAGACACATCACCAGTGAAGTAACTGGGGGTCATCAGAATCTTTGAGTCTTTCAATATCAGGCACCTTCACCTAGGTGTCCCTGTCAGGTTGGTCAGTGCTGCTTGCATCCTAGCAGCATTGGTCCATGGGTCACACATCTTGATCAATAACCATATGGAGACATGCTCAATAGCCTCTGTGACAGTCCTGATGGCTTTTCTCTTGGTGGTCCCCATACTGCCAAGGGGAGAGTAGATTCTGCAGAATAAGTAGCCAGCAGAACTTCTACACCCCATCTCTATAGGCTTGTAATGTGCCTCCGTCCCTCTCTCTGGCACTGCTGTATCAGCTCCTGATATTTGGCCTTCAGATACTTAAACACCTCCTCAATCTGGTCTTCCCAACACACCGTTAGCTCTATCATAACCACCTGTTTTGAGATTATGTTGTTTAAAACAAGTGACTGACAAGATACCCAAAAGCAGACACTGCCTCTGAGTACCAGAAGTCGAAATTTGATAACTACCATAGTAAGATGCATTAAGAGATAGAGACATTAAAAGAAGTGTTATATCTACTTTGGAAGCAATAACTGACAGTAAAACACATTTGAATTATACAAAGAAGTGAGCTCAATTTTAAAATACAGATCACAATTTTTAGAACTCCAAAAAGCTTCAAGTTTGTGGATTTTCAAACACAAAAATCTTCAGAATATTAAACAGAGCAGTTTCTAAGCAGTCTAATATAAAACATAATCAAATGCTTCCTTAACAGTAGTTTATATTACCTTATTCATGATCAAGCCCTGAAAACATGACACACACCCAATGGGATTTCATTAACTTTCATACGTATATTTTTAACTAGTATTTTTGATTTCAACCGCATAATGATTGATTGTGATTGATTGTAATGATATAAAAGTAAGATGCTACACAGTCACCATTTTATGGCAAATGGTCATACAGTAATCTTGTGAAACCATTGACTTCTTTACCAGTCAGAACAATAATTGTAAGAGAAATATTAATAACTATGTAGAGTAGATAAAAAAAATCTACTCTTCCAGTAAAATTAAAACCAAAGCTCTTATACTGCAGTTAATGAAATCACAGTAATTTCATCACTAACAGCAGTGACAATGCACCAAGCATCAGAATAAATTAAATCTGGATACAACTGTGAAGGTGTTTTTAATGTAGCCCCCCTGGCCACCCTCAGGGTTGCTCGGCTTGCTGTCGTCTAGGGAAACAGCCCTCGGCCCCGCCAAACTGGGTAATAGTTTGTGTGGATACTATGTGAGGTACCCTACCCCGCCCAGATAACAGACAATACACCAGATAAGATTAAATGATTTACAGTTTATAGATATTACTGGAACTATATAATTAAAAGAGAATAAAATATAAAAGGAAAATAAAAGGCGCCACACTTATCAAAGTTCAATCTCTTCGTGCAAAAAACCCGTTGGAGCTCAAGGACCTTCTTCTTCACCCTGCGACCCCCCTCGGACCACCTCGACCAGCCGCCTGGGACCAATAACGGTGGTCGACCAGACGCTCCACACGAGTCCATCTCTGTCTCCTCGCCGAATGTCCTGCTCGGGGTCTGACCCCGTTAGTGGACTCACAGCACCTCGTCCATCCTCTGTCTCACTCTCCCGCCTTCTGCCCCAAAACCCCGCGCATACAGTATCTTCAAATACACCAAAACCATAACAACTATCCCAATTGGTTAATAACGTATTTCTTATCACCCTCTAAACCACAACAAGCTGCTAGCGCAAACTTTCTCAGCGTTTAAGACAACAAAGCCGCATTCCCCAGATTAACATAACAAAGACGCCATTTTAATTAGCCTCCGCAGTAACATAAAAATCGAAACCCACTTACATTAATTACTATTTAATTACTGAACCACAGAAAATTGTATTTAGATGAAGGCAAATGGGAACTTCTAATTGCAAATCTGGAATTAAATTTACTTCTTTGATTAAAATTAATGTTCAGATCAATGAAAAGTCCAATCGTAACTGACACAGATTTAACTACCCATAAATAATTTCCTGTGCAAAATCACTTATTTTTATTTTTGAATGTTGCTCTTAACAGATATCAATAACAAATAATAATTTAATAACCAAAAAAAAAGTTGAACATGAATGAAGATGTTTCCTAAGTTTTAAATGGAAATTGATTTCTTGTAAAATCAGCACCAACTCTAAAAGCTGTTTTTGCTAACACAATCTGCTTTATGTCTAAATACTTTGCAACTAACCACGAGTAAATGAGTTTTTGTCTCCCTGCATCACAGAATGGCAAAGTGGTGATGCTACTGACTTGTGGTAGGAAGTCCTATAACACATTTCTGCAAATTTTGTATGAATATGCAAACAGGACCAATACACTGGATTACTGGATTTTTATGAGGAGGCCTAATCACACTTTGGGGATACTACTAATACCAAACCATTTTGATAACAAGGATAAAGAATCTTAGAGGAAATTATCCAGCTTCTTATGTTTTGATATTCAGAAGGGAGTAGTCTGTTCCAGCCAACCTCACATAATATGGTAGCAGTTTTAAAGAAGTCGAGCCTTAATAAACCCAGGTAGAATAGGTTCTTCAAGGGATAGTTTTTCCTTAAGTACAATTTCTTGAATTCAAAGACCTTGACATTGAAAGTAATTACCAACAGGTAAGAAATAATGTCGGTATCTATGATAGGCACAGTGGGCCACAGTGAATGTGAGCAGGAACAGTATTGTGGGACAATTGTGTCTTCTCCAAATGGTGTTGTGAAGGTGGGAACTCTCTATTGAATATGCAGCTGCTGGGCCTAACTGTGAATCTCTATGGGGTAGTTATACAACACCTCAGAGAATAGGATCAGCACTCTACCATGTTGGTCACTGTAGTAAGAAGGCTATCACGGGCAGAACTTTCCTTGAATAATTAACCACCTAGATTTCCAGCCTATTAAACTTTCATCCTTATCAAGACCAGAATTTTCCACCTTGCTTCAGCCATTAACATGCAGTAATCTACTCTGATGAAAACTAATCCCTGGTAAAATTAGATTTGCCCTAGGTTATTTGATAGATTTGGATTTCCACTATCCTCAAACACCAGTAAGATTCCAAATATTTTCCTTCTGAAATCAATTCTGTGCCTTAAAAATTGCATCCATAGGTTCCAACCAAGATTTCAACATCCAGCAAATTATTTTGTTTTAGGCCACATTTAAAATTCTGAAATAAAACACTGATGCAGTTGAAAATCATAGCTTATCTACTATGCAGCACTCTAGTATTCAAAATGAAATTAGTCTTTCCTACAATTCAAAAATAATTAAGAAAAATAATGAATCCAGTTTTAGGGTTTAATGCTGACATTTCCAAATGAAATCACAGGAACTCTACTTAAATCTTTTAGACCTGACACTGCCACATAAGCATTGTCAAATATTGAAGTTCTCACCTATTTTTAAATTCTGAATACTAAATCTATCAGTTTACACTGCAAATGATCCAAGGGCAAAGTGCCAAGTTGCTGAGATTCCCCAACATTTGTGCTAGGAAAATTCCCAATGCTAATTTAGACTAAGACACAATTCATTTCAGTACTGCATACACAAGGAAATCTGCAGATGCTGGAATTTCAAGCAACACACATCAAAGTTGCTGGTGAATGCAGCAGGCCAGGCAGCATCCCTAGGAAGAGGTACAGTCGACGTTTCAGGCTGAGACCCTTCATCAGGACTAATGTCGACAGTACCTCTTCCCAGAGATGCCGCCTGGCCTGCTGCATTCACCAGTATCAGTTCAATGGTGACTGTGGTGTTATGGACTAGGAGTCATGGAGTACAATTCCTTTTCCAAAAACACAGAACATGATTATTTTGATAACAAACTGCTTAACTAATTCTGTACTTCTACTTTTTAATTTATTTAATTTACTTCAATTTTAATTGTTTCAATGTTAGTAAAAAATCTTAAACCTGCAAATTGATGCTGTCAAGCCTGCAAGACTTTTATAATTGTTCCGGTGGATGTTTTCTTTAGCGCTCAGCTTAGTGTCCTGTTATGTTTCAACCATGCTACTGTCCAAGCAAGGACTCTCACTTTCAAATCTCTTACTATCTCTTCTATCAGTTAGTCCTGAGGAAGGGTCTCCGCCCAAAACGTCGACTGTATCTCTTCCTAGAGTTGCTGCCTGGCCTGCTGCGTTCACCAGCATTTTGGGTGTGCTGCTTGAACTTCCAGCATCTGCAGATTTCCTCATGTATGCTACTGTCCAACATGCTTTAGCTCTATAGAGCAAGCCACTACACCTTGATGTAGTAAACACAATCATGTGAAGATGACAAATGATCAAATGACTATGCCAGGAAAAGTAGCAGCATTACATTGATTTTATTTCCCACCCTGTGAGTTACGAATCCTATTTCTAGCAGTATCAATAAATCCTAACTAAATTTAAGAAACCCATTTAAGTAATACATTATGATGCCAGCTTATGAAATTGCATCACAGATCTCTGATTAAACAATATTTTGAGATTTTTATCTTCACAAGGCTTCACTTTGGGATTTTTATGGAAATGTTAATAGTTTAGTTACATTTACTTTAAATCAAAGAAACTTTCAAAATTCTCTGTAACATACAGAAGTTTCATTTAGTTAGTTAATTACACTTCTATCAAGAATAAAGAATGCTCTCTTAGAAATATTCTACATGTTTAAACTATAAAAGGCAAGCATATCCTAAGAATCTACATCCGTTTTTTGCAGGAACTACAGAGAGATAATTTAAGAATCAAAACAGAGATGAAAATATACTAGCCATTGCTTCCTTAATGTAGCTACACAGAATAGAATATTATATCAAAATAATTTTGGTCCATAAAATATACATCTCAAAATTTCATCAAAATCTTAAGACTTTTTTTTCAATGATTAATAAAAAATACTTCTCTTACCTGTAGACATAAAGAATGGAATTCGAAATTTACCACTTAGTACCCTGGCCCGCAAGTTTTGCAGTGTGTTACCATCAAATGGTAAGGCCCCACATACGAGCACATATAACACCACCCCTAAGCTCTGAAAGAAAAAGCATAGTGAGATCAATCATATTACGACAAATTATACTTTGTACTTATTCGTTGTATTCATTCTTTCTCTTCTGCTGAGCTGCACAGCTGAGGAGAAAATGAACCTAGTATAAAACTACAAAAATTGCAGAATCCTCAGCATCACTTTAATCGTATTTTATTCTGATACACTGAATTTCCAAGAGCTTGCTATGCACAAATTAGCTGTGTTTCATATTATATTTTCTGAAAGTGCCTTCGTTGGTCAGAAAGGGATGCAAAAGGTCATTATTTCATTAAAAGCCATTTTTCAAACCTCTGAATATTCTAGTGAGTAGCAACAGCACCTTAACTCACTCTATATAATCTATGCATGGTGTGCTGTGATGAATCTCACTGCTTCAGTAGCTGGAATTGACTCTACATCATAGCACAATAAAAAATATTTCAAATTGATACAAAGCAGATTTCTATGAAATTTATCCTGGCTGATCCCAGACCTTGCACTGTATGATATCTTCACAAATGCTCTTTATTTAATGAGTTGATTAAAGAAACATATTCCTTTCTCAAGAAAAACATATTGTGTTAGCCATTATAGATTCAAGAAAAAGCTACTTGGCCCCTTCTGTTTGAGCTTGACTGATTTGTGCTTCAAGATTAATCAGTATTCCTTGATCTTCTAACCCAATGAAAATTTTACAAATTTCATTTTTGAAAGTTTCATATCAATTTCCTTTTGGTTGAAGGAATCCCACATTTCAACAACTATTAGGGATTCACTCCTGAATAATTGGACCTCCCAGTTCAATCAATTTGGATTCCTCAGCTGATAGAAATTGTATCATACAGTAACATTCTGAAATCATAGGATAAAGGTACATAAAATCATTAGGGATATAGATACGGTATGTAAAGGGAACCAAAAACTAAAGAAACAGGTTTAATGTGAATGGGAATGATTAAATTGGACCAGAGGGGTAACTTCTTCGGAGTTGGGCTGTTGCATATATAGAACGAGTTGCCAGGTAGAGTAATTTGAACAATTTAAAAGGAATTTGAATAAGTACATGGATAGGAAAGTTCTAGAGGGATAGAGGCTAAAAACAGGCAAATGGAAAAAGCTTAGGTGGGCAGTTTACTTAGTATGGACCAGTTGTGCCGTAGGGCCCACTTCCATAGAAATGGCAAAACTTTGGCTATTAATTCTCAAGGCAGTAGCTGACAAACAAGTCAAAAACGTAACAGCAAAAGAGAGGACATATAATAGAGCTGAAATTAGTGGGAAGTTAGAGGAGTGGGAACTTTTTGAAAATCAACAAAAGGCAATTAAAAAGCAATAAGGAGAGAAAAGATGAACTATAAAAGCAAGCTAGCTACTAAGATTGAAGAGGATACCAAAGGTTTTCTCAGATATACGAAGAGTAAAAGAGAGCCGAGACTAGATATCGGACTACTGGAAAATGATGCGAGAGAGGTAGTAATGGGGGACAGGGAAAGGTGGATCAACTAAATATTTTGCATCTGTCTTATCTGTGGAAGACACTAGCAGTATAGTGGAAGTTCAAGAGTGTCAGTGGGCAGAACTGAGTGAGTGCAGTTGATATTAATAGATTACAACCCAAGGTTCTGAGTTGAGATAGCTGGGGAGATTGTGGAGGCACTGGTAAAGATCTTTCAAGAATCACTGAATGGTTTTGGAGGACTGGAAAATTGCAAATACGACTCTACTCTTCAAGAAGGGAGAAAGTCAGAAGAAAAGCAAATTATTGGGAAGATGTTGGAGTTGATTGCTAAGGATGAGGTAGGTCTTGGAGTATTTGGAAAGCACATGATAAACCAGGCCACAGCCAGCATGGTTCCTGACAAATGTGTTGGAATTCTTTGAAGAAATAACAAGCAGGATAGACAAAGGAGAATTGTTGGATGTTGTGCACTTGGATGTTAGGGAGGCCTTTGACAAGGTGACACACATGTGACTTCAAAAAAACCTAACAGTAAGTGATATTACATGAAAAGATATTAACATGGACAGAGGATCTTCTGATGGGCAGAAAACAATGATTGGGAATAAAGGGATCGTTTCTGGTTGCCTGCCAGTGTGACTAGTTGTGTGTCACTGCTTTTTATGTTGTAATTGGATGATGGAATTCCTGGCTTTGTGACTAATTTTGAAGGTAATATAAGGATAGGTGGAGGAGCACGTAGTGTTGAAGAAACAGGGAGGCTGCCGAAAGATGGATTAGGAGGAGCATAGAACTAGCAGATGGAATATAATGTCAGGAATTGTATAGTCATGCACCTTGGTAGGAGGTAACAAACCTGTAGACTATTTTCTAAGCAGGCAGTAAATTCAAAAATTCAAGCAGCAAAGGGATTTGGGAGTCCTTGTGCAGGATTTCCTAAAGGTTAACTTGCAGGTTGTGTTGGTAGTGAGGAAGGCAAATGCAATATTAGTATTCATTTCAAGAGGTCTAGAATCTAAAACCAAGTATGTAAATGCTGAGACCCTATAAGGCAATGGTGAGTCTCACTTTGAGTATTGTGAGCAGTTTAGGGCTGCTTATCTACGAAAGGATGTGCTGACATTGGAAACGGTCAGTGGAAGTTCAACAGAATAATTCTGGAAATGAAATAAGGAGTGTTAAGGAGTGTTTGATGGCTTTAGGCCTATACTTGCTAAAATTTAAAAGAATGAAGGGGGATATTAATGAAACCTTCTGAATGTTGATAGGCCTAGATAGAGCAGATGTAGAGTAAATATCTCCTATAATGTGGAAGTCTAGGAACAGCTGGGCACAGCCTCAGAATAGAAGGTTGTATATTTAGAACAGAGATGAGGAGTAATTTCTTTAGCAAAAGGATGATGAATCTGTGGTGGCTGTGGAGGACATGTCATTGGGTATATTTAAGGTGGAGGTTGATATAAGACCATAAGACAAAGAAGCAGAAGTTGGCCATTTGGCCCATCGAGTCTGCTCCGCCATTTTATCATGAGCTGATCCATTTTCTCCTATTTAGTCCCACTCCCCAGCCTTCTCACAATAACCTTTGATGCCCTGGTTACTCAGATACCTATCAATCTCTGCCTTAAATACACCCAATGACTTGGCCTCCACTGCTGCCCGTGGCAACAAATTCCATAGATTCACCACCCTCTGACTAAACGAATTTCTTCGCATATCTGTTCTGAATGGGCGCCCTTCAATCCTGAAGTCATGCCCTCTTGTACTAGACTCCCCCATCATGGGAAACAACTTTGCCACATCCACTCTGTCCATGCCTTTTAACATTCGAAATGTTTGTATGAGGTCTCCCCTCATTCTTCTAAACTCCAGGGAATACAGTCCAAGAGCGGAAAAACGTTCCTCATATGTTAACCCTTTCATTCCCGGAATCATTCTAGTGAATCTTCTCTGTACCCTCTCCAACATCAGCAGAACCTTTCTTAAATAAGGAGACTAAAACTGCCCACAGTACTCCAAGTGAGGTCTCACCAGCGCCTTATAAAGCCTCAACATCACATCCCTGCTCCTATACTCTATTCCTCTAGAAATGAATGCCAACATTGCATTTGCCTTCTTCACTACTGACTCAACCTGGAGGTTAACTTTAAGGGTATCCTGTACGAGGACTCCCAAGTCCCGTTGCATCTCAGAATTTTGAATTCTTTCCCCATTTAAATAATAGCCTGCCCGTTTATTTTTTCTGCCAAAGTGCATAACCATACACTTTCCAACCTTGTACTTCATTTGCCACTTCTCTGCCCATTCTTCCAATCTATCCAAGTCTCTCTGCAGACTCTCCGTTTCCTCAGCACTACCGGCCCCTCCATCTATCTTTGTATCGCCAGCAAACTTAGCCACAAATCCATCTATTCCATAATCCAGATCGTTGATGTACAATGTAAAAAGAAGCGGCTCCAACACGGACCCCTGTGGAACACCACCAGTAACCGGCAGCCAACCAGAATAGGATCCCTTTATTCCCACTCTCTGTTTCCTGTCAATCAGCCAATGCTCTATCCATGTATGTAACTTTCCCGTAATTTCATGGGCTCTTATCTTGTTAAGTAGCCTCGTGTGGCACCTTATCAAAGGCCTTCTGAAAATCCAAATATACAACATCCACTGCATCTCCTTTGTCTAGTCTACTGGTAATTTCCTCAAAAAATTGCAATAGGTTTGTCAGGCAGGATTTTCCTTTAAGGAATTCTTGCTGAGTTCTGCCTAACTTGTCATATACCTCTAGGTACTCTGTAATTTCATCCTTGACAATCGACTCCAACAACTTCCCAACCACCGATGTCAAGCTAACAGGTCTATAATTTCCTTTTTGCTTCCTTGCTCCCTTCTTAAATAGCGGAGTGACATTTGTAATCTTCCAGTCTTCCGGAACCATGCCAGAATCTATCGACTTTTGAAAGATCATAGCTAATGCCTCTGCAATCTCCACAGCTACTTCCTTCAGAACACGAGGGTGCATTCCATCTGGTCCAGGAGATTTATCTACCTTTAGACTATTCAGCTTCCTGAGTATTTTCTCTGTCGTAATTGTGACTGCACACACTTCTCTTCCCTGCCACCCTTGAGTGTCCAGTATACTTCTGATGTCTTCCTCAGTGAAGACTGATGCAAAATACTCGTTCAGTTCCTCTGCCATCTCCTTATCTCCCATTACAATTTCTCCAGCATCATTTTCTATCAGTCCTATATCTACTCTCACCTGTCTTTTACTCTTTATATACTTGAAAAAGCTTTTAGTATCCTCTTTGATATTATTTGTTAGCTTCCTTTCATAGTTAATCTTTTCCCTCTTAACGACCTTCTTAGTTTCCTTCTGTAAGGTTTTAAAAACTTCCCAATCCTCTGTCTTCCCACTAATTTTTGCTTCCTTGTATGCCATCTCCTTTGCTTTAACTTTGGCTTTGACTTCTCTTGTCATCCACGGTTGCATCCTTTTTCCACTCGAAAATTTCTTCTTTTTTGGAATATACGTGTCTTGCACATTCCTCATTTCTCGCATAAACTCCAGCCATCGCTGCTATGCTGTCTTTCCCGCTAGTGTCCCTTTCCAGTCAACTTTGGCCAGTTCCTCTCTCGTGCCTCTATAGAACCATAGAACCATAGAAACCACAGCACAGAAACAGGCTTTTTGGCCCTTCTTGGCTGTGCCAAACCATTTTCTGCCTAGTCCCACTGACCTGCACATGGACCATATCCCTCCAGACACCTTCCATCCATGTATCTGTCCAATTTATTCTTAAATGTTAAAAAAGAACCCGCATTTACCACCTCGTCTGGCAGCTCATTCCATACTCCCACCACTCTCAGTGTGAAGAAGCCCCTCCTAATGTTCCCTTTAAACTTTCCCCCCTCACCCTTAACCCATGTCCTCTGGTTTTTTTCTCCCCTTGCCTCAGTGGAAAAAGCCTGCTTGCATTCACTCTATCTATACCCATCCTAATTTTATATACCTCTATCAAATCTCCCCTCATTCTTCTACGCTCCAGAGAATAAAGTCCTAACCTATTCAACCTTTCTCTGTAACTGAGTTTCTCAAGTCCCGGCAACATCCTTGTAAACCTTCTCTGCACTCTTTCAACCTTATTTATATCCTTCCAGTAATTTGGTGACCAAAACTGAACACAATACTCCAGATTCGGCCTCACCAATGCCTTATACAACCTCATCATAACATTCCAGCTCTTATACTCAATACTTCGATTAATAAAGGCCAATGTACCAAAAGCTCTCTTTACGACCCTATCTACCTGTGACGACACTTGCAGGGAATTTTGTATCTGTATTCCCAGATCCCTCTGTTCTACTGCACTCCTCAGTGCCTTACCATTAACCCTGTATGTTCTACCTTGGTTTGTCCTTCCAACGTGCAATACCTCACACTTGTCAGTATTAAACTCCATCTGCCATTTTTCAGCCCATTTTTCCAGCTGGTCCAAGTCCCTCTGCAGGCTCTGAAAACCTTCCTCACTGTCTACTACACCTCCAATCTTTGTATCATCAGCAAACTTGCTGATCCAATTTACCACATTATCATCTAGATCATTGATATAGATGACAAGTAACAATGGACCCAGCACTGATCCCTGTGGCACACCACTAGTCACAGGCCTCCACTCAGAGAAGCAATTTTCTACCACCACTCTCTGGCTTCTTCCATCGAGCCAATGTCCAATCCAATTTACCACCTCTCCATGTATACCTAGCGACTGAATTTTCCTAACTAACCTCCCATGCGGGACCTTGTCAAAGGCCTTACTGAAGTCCATGTAGACAATATCCACTGCCTTCCCTTCATCCACTTTCCTGGTAACCTCCTCAAAAAACTCCAACAGATTGGTCAAACATGACCTACCACGCACAAAGCCATGTTGACGCTCTCTAATAAGCCCCTGTCTATCCAAATGCTTGTAGATTCTGTCTCTTAGTACTCCCTCCAATAACTTACCTACTACTGACGTTAAACTCACCGGCCTATAATTTCCCGGATTACTTTTCGATCCGTTTTTAAACAACGGAACAACATGAGCCACTCTCCAATCCTCCGGCACCTCACCCGTAGACAACGACATTTAAAATATTTCTGCCAGGGCCCCCGCAATTTCAATACTAGTCTCCTTCAAGGTCCGAGGGAACACCTTGTCAGGTCCCGGGGATTTATCCACTTGAATTTTCCTCAAGACAGCAAGCACCTCCTCCTTTACAATCTGTACAGTTGCCATGGTCTCACTACTTGATTCCCTCAATTCCATAGATTTCATGCCAACTTCCTTAGTAAATACAGACGCAAAAACCTATTTAAGATCTCCCCCATTTCCTTTGGTTCCACACAAAGCCGACCACTCTGATCTTCAACAGGACCAATTTTATCCCTTACAATCCTTTTGCTCTTAATATACTTGTAAAAGCTCTTTGGATTATCCTTCACTTTGACTGCCAAGGCAACCTCATGTCTTCTTTTTGCCCTCCTGATTTCTTTCTTAAGTATTTTCTTGCACTTCTTATACTCCTCAAGCACCTGATTTACCCCCTGTTTCCTATACATTTCATACAACTCCCTCTTCTTCTTTATCAGAGTTGCAATATCCCTTGAGAACCAAGGTTCCTTATTCCTATTCAATTTGCCTTTAATCCTGACAGGAACATACAAACTCTGCACTCTCAAAATTTCCCCTTTGAAGGCTTCCCACCTACCAATCACATCTTTGCCAGAGAACAACCTGTCCCAATCCACGCTTTTTAGATCCTTTCTCATTTCTTCAAATTTGGCCTTCTTCCAGTTCAGAACCTCAACCCTAGGACCAGATCTATCCTTGTCCATGATCAAATTGAAACTAATGGCATTATGATCACTGGAACCAAAGTGCTCCCCTACACAGACTTCAGTCACTTGCCCTAATTCGTTTCCTAACAGGAGATCCAATATTGCATCCCCTCTAGTTGGTCCCTCTATATACTGATTTAGAAAACTTTCCTGAACACATTTTACAAACTCTAAACCATCTAGACCCCTAACAGTATGGGAGTCCCAATCAATATATGGAAAATTTAAATCCCCTACCACCACAACTTTATGTTTCCTGCAGTTGTCTGCTATCTCTCTGCAGATTTGCTCTTCCAAGTCTCGTTGACTATTGAGTGGTCTGTAATACAATCCCACTAATGTGGCCATACCTTTCCTGTTTCTCAGCTCCACCCATAAGGACTCAGTAGACAAGCCCTCTAATCTGTCCTGCCTGAGCCCTGCTGTAATATTTTCCCTAACAAGCAATGCTACTCCCCACCTTTCATTCCTCTGCCTCGATCACATCTGAAACATCGGAACCCTGGAATATTAAGCTGCCAGTCCTGCCCTTCCTGTAGCCAAGTTTCACTAATTGCTACAACATCATAATTCCACGTGTCAATCCACGTCCTCAACTCATCCGCCTTCCCTGCAATACTCCTAGCATTGAAATATATACACCTCAGAAGATTTTTACCACCACTCACAACCTTTCTATCAACGGATTTGCTTAAACTTTCAATATCATTTATTTTCACCTCAGCCAGACTGTCAGCTCTGGCACTCTGGTTCCCATCCCCCTGCAAATCTTGTTTAAAGCCTCCCCAATAGCACTAACAACCTCCCTGGAAGGATATTGGTCCTATAATTTCCTTTACTCCACTGAAATACCCATACATTAGATTTCGGCTTCTCTTTTTCTAATTTCACAGTGAACTCAATCATGCTATGATCACTGCCTCCTAAGGGTTCCTTCACCTCAATCTCTCTAATCACCTCCGGTTCATTACATAATACCCAATCCAGTACAGCCGATCCCCTAGTGGGCTCAACAACAAGCTGTTCTAAAAAGCCATCTCGCAGACATTCTACAAATTCTCTCTCTTGAGATCCAGTGCCGACCTGATTTTCCCAATCCACTCACATGTTAAAATCCCCCACAATTATCATAACACTGCCCTTCTGACAAGCCTTTTCTATTTCCAGTTGTAATTTGTAGTCCACATCCCTGCAGCTGTTTGGAGGCCTATAAGTAACTGCCATCAGGGTCCTTTTACCCCTGCTAATCTTAGCTCAACCCATAAAGATTCTGCACCTTCCGATCCTGTATCACCTCTTTCTAATTATTTAATATCATTTCTTACCAATAAAGCCACACCTCCCCCTCTGCCTACCTTCCTATCCTTCCGATACACCGTGTATCCTTGGATGTTCAGCTCCCAGAAACATGCATCCTTTAGCCAGGTCTCAGTGATGGCCACAATATCATACCTGCCAATCTGTAGCTGTACAAGATCATCCACCTTATTCCTTATGCTGTGTGCATTTACATACAACACCTTAAGACCAGTATTTGATACTTTTTGCTTTGATTTCACTGCAACTTTATTGCACTGCAACTCATCCCAATGGCTACAAATTTGCCCCATCACCTGCCTGTCTTTCCTGACGTATGTTCTTGATTAATCAGGGCTTCAGCAGTTACAGGGAGAAGGCAGGACAAATAGGTTGAAAGGGAAAATGGATCAACCATAATGCACTGGCGAAGAAGCCTGATGGGCTGAGTAGTCCGATGATCTAAAATGCTGTGTGAAATATGAAAAAAAAAGGAAGCAGGGGAGGATAGAAAAAAATTTCTGAATGCAATGTACAAGAAAACAGCATGTAATTGCAAAACTGATGTTAATAATCTGAATTTTTTTCAGCAGTAGTGAGAAATACTTTATTCCTTGATTATAGTGTGTTTTTTAAATAGACAATTAAATAATACATGATTTGTCAAGAAGTTAACAATAAAAAAAGTGGGGTACTTTAATAACACAGTCTGTTACCAGATATCAAACTACAAGGAATCATAGATAAGCTATCTTTAAAACTCACCCATATATCCACTTTGGGCCCATCATATTCTTTTCCTTCAAACAGCTCAGGAGCTGCATAAGGTGGACTCCCACACCATGTTTTCAGTAAATGACCAGGTGTAAAAATGTTACTGAATCCAAAGTCTGAAACACAAATTAATTTAATTTAGTTTCTGTAACTAGACTGTTACAGCGTATGTTATCTTTACCAATCTATTACATTCTTGACTTGCCCTGAAGATAGGGGATAGTACTGTTCAGTCACTCAAGGGTTAATCATATGCAAATTTACTCACTGTGGGATACCCAGCATGCAACCTGTCCTTGTAGCCACAGTATTCATTTAGCTGGTCCAGCACAGATTCTGGTTAAAAATAACAACTAGGATATTTTAATGGGGGACTTGATGAACTCCACGGATAGTTCCAAGTCTGGCTACAAAAGGAGGAGGGTTAAGTATGGGATAGGCAACCACACCAATAAAAACCCAGAGCTACAGAAACGCCAGAAAAACTTTTATCCCTGGGAGAGGAAGGAAAACTAGGCCAGGACAGAGGACTCCGGTGAGCAGCTGTCAGCAACAATACCCCAGTATAGGTGATAACTAAGTTAAGTACTTTGGGATGAAAATGTCACTGAATTCCAAGCTAGTTCAAAATTCAAAGTGTGTATACATTAACAACCTTGAGATTCATCTCTTTACAGTCAGCCACAAAACAAAGAAACCTCAAAAGGCACACACACAAAAGTTGATGGTGAACACAGCAGGCCAGGCAGCATCTATAGGAAGTGGTACAGTCGACGTTTTGGGCCGAAACCCATTGTGTCTTTCAGTCAGAGGACTGAAGCTGGTTTAAGATGCTGCTGTTGTGTGTGTGCTTGAATTTCCAGCATCTGCAGTTTTCTTCGTGTTTGCATTTTCAAACCTCAAAAGAACCCATTTTAAAAAATCAAGCATCCAATGAGCAGAGAGAGAGAAAAAGCATATTACAAACAATGACAGTAAGCAAATAGCTTCAGAACTAAAGTTTTATGAAATAAATGAAGCTAGGCATCACCACAGCTGAAGCAGGCCACAGCCTCAGTTCAACAGAAAGCCGAGTAAACATTGCATGACCACGGACGTAAGGTGAGGCATCAATGCAACCACAGACAGAGTTCAGTGCAGAACTGAGTGCACATTGTGGAGCAGTGAGCAGAACAGGGCAGAACTGGCCCAGGGCTTGCCTCTGGACCCAACACCCTGACCTTTCCAGTCTGGCTTGGCATTTAAATTGTTCAACTATTGGGCTGTTCCTCATTCTTGGACTGCTCCGGGTCCTGAACCACACCACCACGATTCAGCCTGTACCCAACCCTGCTTCTGCATGCTTCAACCAGCCTTCCCTGCACTTTGCCACCATTCACCTCTCCATTGTTAGTTTTGCTTATTATTAATAAAAGTGTTAGTAGTAAGGGATTTAGTAGTTTTTGCTTTTGTTTTCTACTGCTGAGCATAGTCAGCGAACATCAACAGCATCATTTTAAACTAGCTTCAATCCTCTGACTGAAAATTGCTGCTGCTGACACTACTGTGGTACATGTATTACCAGAAACATAAAGGAGACCAGGTCAGAATATTATTCAGATTGACTTGTGAGTAAATATGGACTGCTTCACTTACAAAGTTAGAAATGCAAATGAAAACTCAGAATCAGGGTTAATATCACTGGCATATGTCTGTAGTATTCTTGTGCAGTGTGCTGAAACTCTAACTAAACACCAAGTTAAACCGGAGTCAATGAAGACAGTCATAGTAAGGTTAACCATTTACTGTTCACTCTTCCACATTAACGTTGTATGGTGAAAACTGTTGACAAAAATTGCAAACATATACAGCGTCCATTTCATTCTGGAGACCACACATGCTCTCTTCTTTTAGCGAGTGTCTCCAGCCGCCCCTAGTAGGGAGCGAGGGGGTCGCGTCAAACCGCCACCGGGCTTGAGCAGACCCCGCGTTTGAAATTGAAAAGCTGACACGTGCGCCACCCAAACTGCGGCTTCCTTAACAGAAACCAGGTTAATATTTTTACTTTGAATACTTTCATAGGAACTTACGGCATTGCTTCTATAATGTTTCTTTGTGGATAGAAACGGAGCTCTTCACGATCATTCGCGAAGCCGGAGATCTTCGCGAAACCGGAGGTGACGTCATCACATGCCGCGATATACGACAGACAATGAATTTACCTTTGTTAAACTGTACTGTAACTTAATTATCAACCTTTAACTAGGAAATAGTTAACAAATCATTTAAAACGTAGACCCAACAAAGTCAAATAAATGCCTTAAGGGCAACACACTCCCTGCCTGACCTTTGTAAAGTCACTATAAACATGGTATAGAACTTTAGTCTCTAGATCAGTCTTTAGGTAGAAGTAGTACAACCTCTGTAACTGGTCTCAGGTTTCCTTTTCAGGGTTCATTGTAAGGATGTGAACCAGATGACTGCCTGCTCTTTGTTGTTTGGTAAACGCTGGCATGGTTCTCTGAACGGTAGTGGGGTGACCCAGTTGTTCGCTTCATCTCTAAACACCTCTGTGTCCATTATTTTTAAGACGATGGCATCTTCTACTGATGGAGCAAGTTTATTATTGTGCTTAGTTTGAGCGAAGACTGACTGTCCCAGTGTCTTCTCAGTTACTTTACTATGTTCATGCCTTTGTTGTGCTTCCTTGATACACATAACACTTGTGGAAGGCTGAGAAATTGAATGGCAGCCTCTCTCTAGCACATTAGTCTTGAGTGTGTTAACTGTCCGTTTGTGTACATTGCCAGGGCACACCTCTCCTATCACCACCCAGCCCAGATCTAGACGTTGGGCGAAGAGGGCGTTGTGTGGTCCATTAACCTGCTGCCTGACTTTGTGCACCCTAAGAACGTCTCTTCTGAGTAGCAGGAGTATTTCTGCTTCCCGATCCAGTTCTGGGATGTACTTGGCAATGTGGTGGAGATGGGGCCGGTGTATCACTGCACTTGGTGTCGGAATCTTGGATCGGATCATTGCACTCTAAGAGTGAAGGGAGACTGATGACAACTTTGCCATCCAGCGACTCGAGCTGGAAGCCTTTTCGGCCTTCCTGCCATATGTTTCTACAATGGCAGAGCAAGTTCTAAGGAAGTATGGGAATGGATTACCCTTTACGCTGAACAACTCGAAGAACTCCGGTCTCACTAGTGAGTGGTTGCTCTGGTCGTCCAGAATTACTTTGGCTTTGATGGCCTTGTCTTTGGCTCCCTTAGGGTTTACCTTAGTGAGGCAGATCTTTGAGCACGAACGGCTCAACTGACCCGGACTGCAAACTGCTGTGCAGCTCGAGCTGACAATAGTTGTATCAGAGTGATGATCTCCCTCCCACCTTGGCAGTTTGCGGTGACGGGCTGGGATGAATGGCCCCATTGTGATTAGTGCTGTTACATTCCGAGTACTTCAAAGGGAACGTACACTCTTTAGCGAGGTGGGAGGTAGAGGAACAGCACTTAAAACATATTCTTTTTTCCTTGAGAAGGGCCTTTCTTTCGTCAAAGGGTTTGTTTCGAAACATTCTGCATTTTTGAGAGGGTGGGGTTTGTTGCGCAATGGACAATTCTTACTAGTGTCATTGTTGACTGCGGACACCGGTTTTATGCACTGAGACGGGTTTATTGATGACAAAATTGTTCAAAATGGGTTTGACAGGCTTGGTGTGAGCTGTGGTGCTGCCTTGATTCATGAAACTAGGGTTGTTTCGCCTCTTCACCTCCTTGCACACAAATCTACTAAAATACTCAAAGGGAGGGAATCGACCACAGTTCTCTTCCTCGTACTCTGAGCCAATAGACACCCATCTTTCCTGCAGCCCAAATGGAAACTTGTCCACAATTGGTCCAACTCCGCATGAGGTATCCAGATACAACAGGCCAGTTAAATAGCCATCTTCTTTAGCACCTTGAATCTCCATGAGTAAATCTCCGCATTCTCATAATTTAGCGTGGTCCTTGGCTGACACCCTAGGAAAATTGTCCAGCCATTGAAATAACGCTCTCGCAATAATTTCAGGGGCTGCATAGCGGTCCTGCAGTCTCTCCCATGCTTTGTGTAAGGCTAGCTTGGGGATGTTGACGTACATTGAGCGTATGCATTTCACCTGTTCACTTGATTCCTTTCCCAGTCATTTAGCCATAAGGTCCAACTCTTGGATTGCTGTGAGCTGGACTCTGCCGGTGGCACTGGTGAATGAGGAGTATCACCCACGGTAATTTTCAGGCTTATTGTGAAACTGGTAGAGTCCTGAATTGATGAGGTCTTGTCGCGCTAAATACTGTGCCAAGGGTTCTGCTGCAGGTGGCGTGCTAGCTGCGGGAATATATTGGGGAACATTTGATGTACTGACTTCAGCCTTTGTCTCTGATCTCGCCAGATCTGGTAAGTTTGGTGTCGAGAAGTGTTTGTAGTCAGCCCTTTCATACTTGAATTTGTGGCAAGGTTGCTATTGTGGGTTGGAAGTTGGAACAATGGAAATTCGGAACAATGGTGTTTCTATCACCAAAGATGGGGCTCAGGCGCACGCCACTGCCGTCCACCATGAGCTTTTCCAGGAAACGCCGGGGCCAGCCGTCGCTAATGGATATGACATCTAGCCACTGAGACAGCCTCCTGTACCTTTGGGACCGACACTCCGGGTGGCGCTTCCTGGTAGACACCGGGGTCAAAGTCAGCGTACTCCCCCCTCGAACATGGACACTCGTAACGTGGTCCCAGGCCCCGAACTCAGTGGTACAAATGGCACCAGTATTCAGACGTACAGCCCACGAATTATATCACTGCATTTCGGGTCCAGCCGTTTCACTTCGACTTTCACGTTGGCAGCGGTGTCATAGCCACTACTACGGGCAGATTTCCTACAAGCCAACTGCCTCCTGGTTGACCTAAAAGGCTGGCGTTTGGTCCACACCGAGATGTTCCAGACTTTCCAGCTCGGAGAAGCCAAGCTACCGGCCTCCACCTGGATTCCGTGACCCTCTCAGGTAACGAATTCGCCAGGGTGTTGGCAGAATTCCCCTCCATAGTCACCCTGCAGTTCTCCATGGCTGACCCCAAGCACAGCGTGCAGCATCACATCCCCACATAAGGACTGCTGCTGTACGCCTAAGCTCGCAGGCTCCCAACCAACAAGTTCCATCTTGCCAAGGAGGAGTTCCGTAAGATGGAAGAGATGGGAATCGTATGCCACTGAGACAGCCCGTGGGCATCCCCGCTGCACATGGTTCCCAAGTCCGCAGGAGGATGGAGGCCCTGCGGAGACTACAAAAGGCTCAACGGTGCTACAACCGCCAACAAATACCCGGTACCCCATAACCAGGACCTCACGGCGAACCTGCACGGAGTGACCATCTTTTCCAAAATCGGCCTGGCCAGGGGATACCATCAGATCCCAGTGCAACCCAACAATCTGCCCAAGACAGCCCTCATCATCCCGTTCAGCTTGTTCAAATTCCTGAGGATGCCTTTCGGTCTCAAGAATGTAGCCCAAACTTTCCAAAGGCTCATGGATTCGGTGGGACGCGGCCTGGATTTCATTTTCATTTACTTGGATGAAATCCTGGTGGCCAGCAGTTCGCACCAAGAGCACGTGGCACATTTGTGCCAGCTCTGCCAATGTCTGAGCAACCACGGACTGGCAATCAATCTGGCTAAGTGCCAGTTCTGGCTGATGGAAATTGACTTCTTGAGCCACAGAGTCAACTGACATGGCGCAGTTCCCG
The DNA here is from genome assembly GCF_963921235.1 of Mobula hypostoma. Taxonomy (NCBI): domain Eukaryota; kingdom Metazoa; phylum Chordata; class Chondrichthyes; order Myliobatiformes; family Myliobatidae; genus Mobula; species Mobula hypostoma. The sequence continues at coordinate 5,725,405 of NC_086130.1, read as the reverse complement.
TACCGGACAAGGTCCAGGCCATCCGCCAGTTCCCCAAGCCCAGCACGGTCAAGGGCCTGCAGGAGTTTGTAGGGATGGTCAACCTTTATCATTGGTTCGCGCAGGCGGCAGCACGCATCATGAGACCCTTGTTCAGCTTGATAGCCGGCAAGGCCAAAGAAGTGGCACGGGACGCAGAGCCCACGGAGGCGTTCGAGCAGGCCAAGGAGGCGCTGGCAAAGGCGGCACTCCTAGTGCACTCAAGAGTCGATGCTTCCGACACGGCAGTCGGCGGAGTCCTGGAGCAGCTTGTCAAGGACCAGTGGCGACTACTCGCTTTCTTCAGCAGCCACCTACGGCCACCAGAGGTGAAGTACAGCACTTTCGACAGAGTTGCTAGGGCTCTACCTGGGTGTCTGGCATTTCCAGTACTTCCTCGAGGGAAGGGAGTTCACCGTTTATATGGACCACAAGCCCCTCACCTTCGCACTGGCCAAGGTATCGGACCCATGTCAGCTCAGCAGCAGAGGCACCTGTCCTTTATTTCAGAATTCACCACGGACGTCCTCCACATCGCAGGGAAGAACAACATCATCACTGACACACTGTCTTGCCCCTGCCTCCACTCAGTATGCATATTATCCTCAGGAATAGACTACGCAGCACTGGCAGAAGCACAACAGTCGGACACCGAGATCCCGGCTTACCGCACCGCCGTTTCAGGGCTCCAGTTGGAGGACGTCTCCATTGGCCCGACAGCGGATCGACTCCTGTGCGACGTGTCTACCGGCAAACCCCGACCTGTGCTACCAGCAGCATGGAGGCACCGGGTGTTTGACACGCTGCACGACCTGGCCCACCCGTCCATCTAGGCGTCCATCAAGCTGGTAGTGGAGATTCGTCAGACACGATTTGTGAAAACATGTTGGACACTGGGCCAGGACCTGCATACACTGCCAGACCGCCAAAGTCCAACGGCACGTGAAGGCTCCCCTCCAGCAGTTCCAGCCGACGCACAGGAGGTTCCAACACATCCACCTGGACATCGTCGGCCTGCCAGTCTCCCAGCGTGCCAGGTATATCTTTACCATGGGAGACAGGTTCACCAGATGGCCGGAAGCCGTACCGCTCGCAGACACGTCCACTGAATCCTGCGCCAGGATGCTCATTGCAAACTGGATCGCCAGGTTTGGCCTCCCAATGGACATCACCTCCGAGAGAGGGGTGCAGTTCACGTCTGGTTTGCGGACAGCACTGGCGCAGCTCCTGGGCGCCCAGCTGCATCACACCACAGTGTACCATCCCCAGTCCAACGGTTTGGTAGAGCGATTCTACCGGCATCTCAAGTCGACCCTGATGGTGCGCCTCAGGGGCCCTAACTAGACAGATGAGCTTCCCTGGGTCCTACTGGGCATCCGCACAGCCCCCAAGGAAGACCTGGACACCTCCTTGGCGGAATTGGTCTACGGCCCCCGTAGACTAGGCGAGTTCGACTAGAGGCCCGAGGTTCGGAAGAAACTCCAGCAGCGGTGCTAACGAGGCTGCAGGACAAGGTAGGGACCCTGGCACCGGTCCTGACCTCCAGGCATGGTCCCACGCCATCCTTCACCCCTAAAGACCTCCGAGACTGTGAGTGTGTTTTTATTCGCAGGGGCATGCACAGGTCCCCTCTACAGCGGCCGTACAAGGGACCCTACAAGGTGATCCGGCACAACGGAACCACTTGTGTCATGAAGGTGGGTGGCCAGGCAGAGACTTTTACAGTGGACCGCCTCAAATCGGCACACTTGGACATTGAGCAACCAGTGAGGGTACCCGTACCGCGCCAGCGAGGCCGGCCACCCAGGCAAGCCACACAGACTGGGGGCTCCACTCCCCCGATGGAAGTTTCTTGGGGGGGGGCAGCCCACACATGTGGGCCTCAAACCGCCATCAGGAGCCGCTGGCAGACATACGGTAGCGCATTTGGAACTACCTGCTTGGGGCAGACCTTCCAGTGACAGTCTGACGTCACGTCCACCCCACGGGTCGCAGAGACCCATGGGAGGGGAGACTTAAGCACGTGATTTTGAATCAGTAAAGGAATTCTGAGTTCAGCTCTCTCTGCCTCCGTGCATTTCTTTAGTAGCGCGTTTGCGCACGACTACAGGATACACTTTTTCCCGGTTGTAACTGCAAGCAACATAAAAGTACTTTTTATTGTAGTTCACATTAAGACCTTGTAGATCTCCCAAAATCCAGACCCTAGGATCAAATGAAATTTCGGTTTTTATAATATCTGAGGTTATTCTAACAATGTATTTCCAGATGTCTTCCAGATAAAAGCAATTCCAAAGCATTTGAAGTAAGTCTCAGTCACAAGATTTACATCTCTGACAATTAGGAGAGGCGTTATGGTATATTTTGTGCAGCCTATGTGGAGTGTAGTAGGTCCTGTTAAAAATATTAAACTGTATTTGTCTATGTTTAGTTGAAATTAATACAGTTTGAGACTTTTAAAGGATATCACACCAATCAGCATCATTGTAATTGCATTCAAGATCTGATTCCCACTTATTTTTAATATCACTCTTAGTATAGATTGGCAAATTACTGTTTAAAATAATATAAATAGATGACATAAGACCGTTTGTAGTGTACAGGGCTTCACTAAGCAAGTGCTTTTCAAACGGGGATTCTATTGGAATTTGTAGATAGCCTGTATAACTGTTACGGACCCAGTGTCTGATCTGAAAATACTTAAATAAATTATGATTTGATAGATTAAATTTACCAGACATTTGTTGAAAACTGGCAAAGTTATCTTGGCTATATAAATCTACAACAGTTTTTATACCACTATTAACCAATTTTTTAGAATTCCGTCTGCAATCAGGTGGGGGATATCGGGGTTATTCCACAGTTGGAGATTTAAAACATAAATGCTTAATGATCCCGAATTTCTCAGATTTATGAACAGCCACATCGACTTATTTATGGAAACTAACTCAAATTCTTCTTCCTACACTAACATATGGGAGGCTTTAACAGCATATATGAGAGGACAAATCTTATCATATAGCACACATAAAATAAGAGAGAAAAGGAAAACTCTTGTATCCCTAGAGGAAGAGATTAGAAATCTTGAACGTGAACATGCTTTTACTAAAAGTGAAGAAATACTTAATATACTGAATTTAAAACCCATTCAATACAATAATTTATGTACAAGTAATGCTGAGGCAGAGATGGCCAGAACTAACTACTATTATTACGAATTTGGAAACAAAACAAGTAAGTTACTTGCTTGGCAAATAAAAAAGGAGAGATTTATCCCGTCCGGTGTTACGGATGATGGCAGATCCCTCATTAACCCACAGGACATAAATCAAGAATTCAGAGATGCTAGACAGATCATGATACAGAAATTTCTAAAGCAACACGTTTCTTGAACTGACTAAATCTGCCAAAGTTAGATCCTAAGGATAAAGATCATCTTGATTCTGATATATCTGAAGAAGAGATTCTTGGCGGTACAAAGTCTCTATAGAACAATAAAGCTCTGGGGCCAGATGGCTTTCCAATTGAATACTTTAAGGCCTTTTCAGATAAGCTTTTAACCCCTTTAAGAAATATGTTTAAGGAGGCACTGATTAATAAAACTTTGCCTAGTTGTCTGGAAACGGCTACAATAATATTAGTGTCAAAACCAGAGAAGGACCATCAAAAATGTACTTCTTATCGACCTCTTAGTCTTTTGAATACAAGATCTTATCAAAATTAATTGCATAAAGAATAGATGCCATTATCCCTAAAATCACTAATGCTGACAGACAGGTTTTGTCAGAAATCGATATGGATCTGATAATGTACGGAGACTTTTTCACATAATGGAAGAGGCTCATATGCAAAATGATCCCATGTTGATAATGTCGATGGATGTAGAGAAGGCATTCAACAAGATAGAACCTACCTTCCTTTTGCAAACTTTTAAAGCAATTAATTTTGGAGAGAAATTTATTCAATACATTGAAACATTTTTTGCCAGTCCTAAAGGTCAAATTCTAACTAATGGAGTCCTGTTGGGTACCTTCCCACTATCCAGAGTAGTCTGCCAAGGGTGTTCTTAGTAGCTATTGAGCCACTGGCTATTGCTATTCGTACTATTCCCACCATTACCGGCATTAGTAGTTGTTATCAATAGGACAGTGAAAAATGAAATTGTTAGTCAGGAGCCAAGCAGCTAAAACAGCAGGTGAGAAATTCTCTCCTGCAGTGTTCTTTTGGGCGAGGTAATCTATCTTCATGAGAACTTTTTGATTTGGCTTTATCCATCATCAAAGAATGGAATATGATGCCCTTGGGCATCATGATAGTGATACCTAAGGGGGGGGCATCATATTCCATCTTGTTGAAATACAAATCTGACAATAAGAATGGAACATCTGCATAATCTCTTCAATTCTATTATACAAGATATCAGAATATTATTTTGAATATGAGTATATAAGATTGAAAGAATACAAAGAAAATTTCCAATGGTTTTGCCAAGACTTGAGGGCCTGAGTTATAGAGAAAGGCTGAACAGGTTAGGATTTTATTCCATAAAACATGGGTTACTGAGAGGAGATTTGACAAAGATATACAAAATTATGAGGGGTAAATGCAAAGAATCTTCCCACTGAAGTTGAATAAGACTATAACCAGAGTTCATAGGTTATGGGTGATAGTTGAAATGTTTAAGAGGAACATGAAGAGAAAACTCTTCACTCAGAAAGTGGGGAAAGTATGGACCTGGCGGATACGAATGTAATTTTAACTCATACTGCTCAACTGCATCAGTAGATGTAAAAAACTTGGGAGTTCTACTACAGCACACTTAAATAGATAGATAGATAAATATACTTTATTGATCCCGAGGGAAATTGGGTTTCGTTACAGCTGCACCAACCCAGAATAGAGCATAAATATGGCAATACAAAAACCACAAACAATCAAACAGTAATATGCAAACTATGCCAGATGGAAAAAAGTCCAGGACCAGTCTATTGGCTCAGGGTGTCTGACTCTCCACGGGAGGAGCTGCAAGTTCGATGGCCACAGGCAGGAACAACCTCCCGTGCCGCCCAGTGTTGTATTTCGAAGGAATATGGCCGAAGTCCAACAGTAAAAAGTTCAATATCCGGTCTACAAACACGTTCCTCGATTGTAATATGACCATCTGTTGTTAACCAGAACAGTAAGCACACAACTCCTTTACGCTTACCGCTCTAAGTGCACTTCTGGTCAGCCGGAACGGTCTGGAAGCGGTCCATGGAGAAGTTTTGATTGGGTATGTCCTCTTGCAGCCCCGTTCCAGTGAAACACATAACACTGCACTCCCGAAATGTTCTCTGACGCCCAGCTAGCGCCGTGAATTCATCCATTTTATTACCTACCAAACTCCTCTTCTCCATAAGTCTCTGTTGTCTCGACCCGGTCCTCTTTCCTCAACTTTGTGATCCCCCTCTGCATTCTCTGTGTGTTTTCCTCCAGATTTCAGCAGGGGTGTCCACCGCTCTGCTTGCTAAATCGGCTGACATTAGCGCAAGCAGCTCGTCCCTGGAATGAACAATGCGACCATGCTTCTGTCCCACGTGTCGGGATGTAACTATTACTAACTGACTTGAAATCATGAAAGTTTGCACAGTCTCTTGTAACAAAAACTGACCATATAAAGGCAAATGCAACAGTGGATTCAGTGTTTTACCTCCCTCTAACATTTACAGCTTATTCAAAGCTTATAATTATGGTTAATTTCCTGTCTTTATTCATTTTAATGAAAGGAAAACTGGGAGAAATAATCAGATACAGGTTTCCCCCGCCATCTGAAGGTACAGCGTTCCTAAGAAACAGTTCGTGAGCCGGAATGTCATAAAGCGAAGAAGCAATTACCATTTATTTACATGGGAAAAACTTGTGAGCATTCGCAGACCCAAAAGTAACCTACCAAATCATGCCAAATAACACATAAAACCTAAAATAACAGTAACATATAGTAAAACCAGGACTGATATGATAAATACACACCCTATATAAATTAGAAATACTTCTCTACAACGATTGCCTGCACTGTTCTCCGTAGTGAAAATCTCACGCATGCCCTCTCCAGTAACCTTTAAGCCAGGGGTCCCCAACTTTTTTTGCGCTGCGGACCGGATTAATATTGACAATATTCTTGAGGACCGGCCGACCCGGGGGTTGGGGTGGGTAGGGTTGCCAACGGACAAGAGCAGGGTTTACCCCGAGAAAGACTACAATGACCATGAAGCCTTGCGCGGGCACGAGTACCTGCCGATATTATTCTCTGCAAATCATTTTTGGCGATTCTGTTGGGGGGGTAGGGTTGGGGGGGTGTTAATCACGACCGGAATATTGGTAATAAGTGGCTAATACACTCAATTTCGTTTCTAAAAGGGTTTATCTAACGAATTTAATATTAAACACACAGTACTTACTTTCCTCGCATGAATATGATGATGTCAATTATCAGGGGAGGACGGGAAGCTTGAAGTAAGTGTTGAACGAACTTCCAGTAGAAGTGGTAGAGGCAGGTTCAATATTATCATTTAAAGAAAAATTGGATAGGTATATGGACAGGAAAGGAATAGAAGGTTATGGGCTGAGTGCAGGTTGGTGGGACTAGGTGAGAGTAGCTTTCGGACCTGACGAGAAGGGCCGAGATCGCCTATTTCCGTGCTGTAATTGTTATATGGTTATATAAGTCACTTATAAATAGCATCATAACATTTTAAGTAACGTTTGGATATTAAAACATACAGCGCATATTTTCCTCGTATGAATATATAAAATCATTGCAACGCACCAATATCGCTATCAGTGGGAGCCCTGGGTTGAATACTTGTTTCCCTGCAACAAGATGGTCCCATCGAGGGGTGATGGGAGACAGCGATACTCGAAGGGGGTTCCTTATGTCCAGTCTATTCCACAATTTAGTTTTTGTTACATTCATTGCAGAGATATGTTGGAAATGGAAGCAATGTTTTCAGTGCTTCCGTAGCTATCTCAGGATATTGAGCCTTGACTTTGACCCAGAATGCCGGCAGAGATGTTATTTCAAACACACTTTTCAGCCTGCCATCATTTGCAAGCTCCAGGAGTTGATCTCCTTCCCGCTCTGACATGGATGACGCGCGGGTAATGACCTCGCGTGCGTAATGGCTCAACAGTGGGCGTGACTGGGAATGAGGAAAGGTGCAGCTGATGCATATCACCAAATCATATCGTTTCACCGCGGCCCGGTAGCACATGCTTTGCGGCCCGGTGGTTGGGGACCGCTGCTTTAAGCTATGAAGCTGCCAAATCATACCAAATAACACGTAAAAATACACAGCCGATATAAAGTAGAAATAATGTATGTACAGTGTAGTATCACTTACCGGAATTGGGACAGCGTCGAGCACAGTGATGATGGTGTGTTAGACTGAGTCGCAGATTGGGGTGGTGCAGTGGCCCCCACTCTCCAGGCCGCCGACCGATACCGATCCACGAAGCATGCAGGGGTACAGCGGTAGCCAGGAGGCACCCAGCACATCCTTAAGAAAAAAGCTGAAATAAACATGCTAATTAATTAGGTGCCACCCAGCACGTAGATGTCAGCCCAGATCAGAGACGATTGCCGATTACATAGAGCAAGTGAAATTGGCAATCGTTTCTGATCTGGGCCGGCACCTAATTAACTAGCTTGTTTATTTCGGCTTTTTTCCTAAAGACGTGCTGGGTGCCTCCTGGTTACCGCTGCATTCACCATGAATCGGTATCTGTCCGCAGCCCGGGGTTCGGGGTGTTGGGACACTGAGGTTTCAATTGTTATCCTTTCCTCTTCCAATTGCATCAGCTCTTCATCTATCAGTTCTTGGTCATGAGATGCCAAAACCTCTTCAACATCATCTTTCTCAACTTCCACAAGCCAAACTCACTTCATCCTTACTTCATTCACCACGATAGAAACGCTTAATTAAGTTAGTTTTACGCTAATTTTACACCCTTACAAACTCTTTCAGGCTTTTCCGATACCTTAGAACTCATCTAGCTAACAGCTGCTCACAGGAACGTGTTTAAGCAATGCTGGTGAGAATGCATTCCCGGGGAGAGCGGCTGCCTTTTATCGCACACTGCTTTTTCTCGCGGCTGCTTTTTTCGTAACCGTGAAAACACCTTCTGTTAGCGAAAACAGGGAACTAATGTAGGTCTTTCCTAACAGTGAGGTTTTGTAATGCGAACGTTTGAAAAGCGGGGGACACCTGTATACTTCCTAAATGTTAAAAAAGAACCCGCATTTACCACCTCGTCTGGCAACTAGCAACTGTAATATTTTAAACACAAAATAATCTGCAGATGCTGTGATCAAAGCAACACTTTCAGTACGCTGGATGAACTCAGCAGGACGGGCAGCATCAGTTAGAAACCATGAGTCGACGTTTCAGGCCGGAAGAATGAAGCACATGGACTGAAGAATGAAAGATGGGGAAGGATTTGAAGAATGCTTGTAGCGTCAGTTGAAAGACCAGTAATTTTAAAGACAAAGGGGTGGGGGAGGGGAAGCATTGACTTCATAGCCCTGAAAACAATGGGTGGGCTGAAGAAGGAGGCGGAACCATGAGGGAGCTATGAACCATGAGGGGGTAGAGTGAAATAGGGAAAGAGGAAGGGAGGGGGAGGGAATTACCGGAAGTTGGAGAATTCTATGTTCATACCAAGGGGCTGGAGACTACCTAGACGGTATATGAGGTGTTGCTCCTCCAACCTGAGTTTAGCCTCATCATGGCAGTAGAGGAGGCCATGTATGGACATATCTGAATGGGAATGGGAAGCAGAGTTGAAATGGGTGACCACCGGGAGGTCCTGTCTGTTGTGGTGGATGGAGTGGAGGTGCTTGACGAAGCGGTTCCCCCAATCTGCGTCGGGTTTCACCGATGTAAATGAGGCCGCACCGGGAGCACCGGATGCAATAGATGACCGCAACAGACTTACAAGTGAAGTGTTGCCTCACTTGGAAGGGCTGTTTGGGGCCGTGAATGGTGGCAAGAGAAGAGGTGTAGGGACAGGGGTAGCACTTACGCTTACAGGGATAAGGGCCGGGTGGGAGATCCGTGGGGAGGGACATGCAGGTAAGAGAGTCACAGAGGGACCGATCCCTGCGGATAGCGGAGAGGGGTGGAAAGGGAAAGATGTGCTTAGTGGTGGGGTGCTGTTGAAGGTGGCGGAAGTTGCAGAGGATAATGTGCTGGATCCGCAGACTTGTGGGGTGGTAGGTGAGGACAAGGGGAACTCTGTCCCTGTTGTGGTTGCGGGAGGATGGGGTGAGGGCCAAAGTGCAGGAAATGGAGGAGACGTGGGTGAGGGCATTGTTGATGATGGTAGAAGGGAAACCATGATACTTAAAGAAAGAGGACATTAGAGATGTCCTGGAACTGAAAGCCTCATCCTGGGAGCAGATGCGGTGGAGGCGGAGGAACTGGGACTAGGGAATAGCATTTTTGCACGTGGCGGGGTGGGAAGAGGTATAGTCGAGGCAGTTATGAGAGTCAGTGGGCTTGTAGAAGATGTCAGTGGACAGTCTGTCTCCAGAGATGGAGACCGAGACATCGAGAAAGGGGAGAGAAGTGTCTGAGATAGACCAAGTGAATTTGAGGGCTGGGTGGAAGTTTGAACTAAAGTCGATGAAATTGATGAGCTCAGCATGGGTGCAGGAAGCAGCACCAATGTAGTCGTCAATGTACCGAAGAAAAAGTTGGGGGGCAGTACCAGAATAGGCTTGGAGCACAGACTGTTTCAACATAACCAATGAAGAGGCAGGCATAGCTGGGTCCCATGCGAGTTCCCATAGCTACACCCTTAGTATGAAGAAAGTTGGGCAACACTTCACCTGTGAGTCTGTTGGGGTCATCTATTGCATCCAGTGCTCCCAGTGCGGCCTCCTCTACATCGGTGAAACCCAACGCAGATTGGGGGACCACTTCGTCGAGCACCTCCACTCCGTCCGCCACAACGGATAGGATCTCCCGGTTGCCACCCACTTCAACTCTGCTTCCCATTCCCATTCAGATATGTCCATACATAGCTTCCTCTACTGCCATGATGAGGCTAAACTCGGGTTGGAGGAGCAACACCTCATATACTATCTAGATAGTCTCCAGCCCCTTGGTATGAACACAGAATTCTCCAACTTCTGGTAATTCCCTCCCCCTCCCTTCCTCTATCCCTATTTCACTCTGCCCCCTCCCCCAGCTGCCTCATGGTTCCGCCTCCTTTTACTACCCATTGTTTTCAGGGCTATGACATCAATGCTTCCCCTCCCCCACCCCTTTGTCTTTCAAATTACTGGTCTTTCAACTGAAGCTACAAGCATTCTTCAAATCCTTCCCCATCTTTCATTCTTCAGTCCTGACGAGGGATTCCGGCCCGAAACATCGACTCATCATTTCTAACTGATGTTGCCTGACCTGCTGAATTCATCCAACGGTAATATTTTAGTAGGTTAATTTATAGTTACAAGGGGCACATGGCCAAGTGGTTAAGGCATTCGACTAGCGATCTGAAGGTCGTGAGTTCGAGACCCTGCCGAGGCAGCATACTGTGTCCTTGAGCAAGGGACTTAATCACACAGTGCTCTGTGACGACACTGATGCCAAGCTGTATGGGTCCTAATGCCCTTCCCTTGGACAACATTGGTGTCCTAGAGAGGGGAGACTTGCAGCATGGGCAACTGCCAGTCTTCCAAACAACCTTGCCCAGGCTTCCGCCCTGGAGAGTGAGGACTTTCCAGGCGCAGATCCATGGTTTCGCAAGATTAATGGATGTCTTTAAAAATTTAACAAGAGACAAAGTTTATACAGGGACTTGGGACAGCTGAAGGGTCCTGGGGGGCACGGGACTGTGCATGTGATGGAGTAGATGGAGATGGCCCCGCAGCATGCATGGTAAGCTGATGTGCTTGTTTTCCTGTATTTCCAGAAAGGAAAATAAAGACGTTACTTTAAACTTCTGCATGCCTGGAAGTCCCTTTTGTGTCCCAGGAGTGCAACAAATATTTGGTGTCGAAACCCGGGACAATTATCGTCGTGCTCAGTGTGGCAACAACGAGGACACGGATTGCCTTTGATTGACAGCGGCAGCACACAGCTTTGGGGCGCGGCTACATCACACATAATGGATCGGAAGGAGTTGGCACAGACCTTGTCTCAGAGACTATGGCTTTTGCAACTGGATCAGCTCAAAGAGGTGTGTGTGGAAGCTAAGATCCCATGTGAAAATGTTGCCACAAGGCGAACGTTAATTAGACTAATTACTGAATCTACGGACAATGCAATTAATGATGAAGAAGAGGATGTTATGAAGTGTTATCTAAGGACAATGATGGAATCAGTTGAGCAAATCAGAGGAAATACTGGAAACACTGGTAATGGGGAAAAAAATCAGACAACACAGCACAAACCAGACAAGAAATGAGCTTGGCAGAAAAATACATAGAGCTCCAGCTAAACAGTCAAGCTCTGCAGGATGAAGTTAGGAGGCTGAATGAAAGAGTGAACAGTGCATCTTCAAGTCAAGCTTCAGCTCCACAAAATGTGCTGCCTGCGGCTGCAAACCCGACCCCGGAAGTGACAATAAGGAGAGAATTCAACATCTGGGGTCAGATCGGGGAAAAGGGACAGAAGGACAAACTCTCATACACAAAGCTGATGCATCAGATTGACAGAGGCCTGAGTAGGGGACACAGTGAGGCTGAGGTCATGGAAGCGGTGATCAAATCAATCAGTCCAGGTTTGAGTATTCGTGATATGCTCAAGATAAAAAAGTGACCTTACCCTTCCTCGACTGAAGACAATATTAAAGGGAAAGCGGCCTGTGAGTGAGTGGGCCAGTGAAGGAGTGGAGCTTTGAGGCTTTGACTCGAGAGGCTTCGACGAGAAGAGGCGGAGGACAAGCTAGCTTGCAATTAGTCTTTACAATGCCTCCTGAGACAGTGATGTGCCTCTCATGTGAAATGTGCCAGTCTTGGGGGAACGCCCATCTTCCGCAGAGTCACATCTGCCAGAACTGCCAGAAGGGTGATCTGGAAGACCATGTAAGGAATCTGGAGCAGCAGCTGGATGATCTTCGACTCACAAGGGAGAATGAGGCAGTCATAGATGAGAGCTACAGGGAGGTAGTCACACCTAGGCCATCGGAAGCAGGTTGTTCGGTGACAGTCAGAGGGGGGAAAGCGAAGGTGAGCAGACAGATAGTGCAGAGCACCCCTGTAGCCATTCCCCTGAAAATTAAGTTTACTGTCCTGGATACTGTTGGCGGGGACGACCGACCAGGTGTGAGCCACGGTGGCAGGGCCTCCGGCACTGAGTCTGACCCTGTGGTGCAGAAGGGTGGGACGGAGAAGAGAAGAGCTGTCGTCATTGGAGACTCTATAGTCAGGGGAGCAGACAGGAGATTTTGTGGACGTGAGAAGGACACTTGCATGGTTTGTTGCCTCCCGGGTGCCAGGGTCCGGGATGTCTCTGACCGGGTGCACGACATTCTGGTACGAGAGGGAAAGCAACCAGAAGTCGTGATACATGTTGGGACCAACGACATAGGCAGGAAGAGGGATGAGGTCCTGAAGTGTGAGTTTCGGGAACTAGGCAGAAGGCTGAAGAACAGGACCTCAAGGGTGACGTTCTCAGGATTGCTGCCAGTGCTACGTGACAGAGATGGTAAGAATTGGAGGAGATGGCAGTTGAATGCGTGGCTGAGGAGTTGGTACAGGGAGCAGGGTTTTAAATTTTTAGATCATTGGGATCTCTTCTAGGGAAGGTGGGACCTGTACAGATTGGATGGGTTGCACCTGAACTCGAGGAAGAGCAATATCCTAGCAGGTAGGTTTGCTAGCATGGTTCAGGAGGGTTTAAACTAATTTGCAAGGGGGATGGGACCCAGAGTGATAGAGCAGTGAAAGAAGTGCATGGAGTAAAGCCAGATCTAACATACAGAGAGGCTTTGAGGAAAGAGAAGCAGAATAAACGGTGAAAAGACAGTAAGGTAGAAGGGCTGAAATGTGTGTACCTCAATGCAAGAAGCATCAGGAACAAAGATGACGAACTGAGAGCTTGGATACATACATGGAATTATGATGTAGTGGCCATTACAGAGACTTGGCTGGCACCAGGGCAGGAATGGATTCTCAATATTCCTGGATTTCAGTGCTTTAAAAGGGATAGAGAGGGCTGAAAAAGGGGAGGAGGGGTGGCACTACTGGTCAGGGATACTATTACAGCTACGAAAGGGTGGGTAATGTAGCAGGATCCTCTTTTGAGTCAGTATGGGTGGAAGTCAGGAACAGGAAGGGAGCAGTTACTCTACTGGGGGTATTCTATAGGCCCCCTGGTAGCAGCAGAGATACAGAGGAGCAGATTGGGAGGCAGATTTTGGAAAGGTGCAAAATAACAGGGTTGTTATCATGGGTGACTTTAACTTCCCTAATATTGATTGGCACCTGATTAGTTCCAAGGGTTTAGATGGGGCAGAATTTGTTAAGTGTGTCTAGGATGGATTCCTGTCACAGTATGTGGACAGGCTGACCAAGGGAATGCCATACTAGATCTAGTACTAGGTAATGAACCGGGTCAGGTCACAGATCTCTCAGTGGGTGAGCATCTGGGGGACAGTGACCACCGCTCCCTGGCCTTTATAATTATCATGGAAAAGGATAGAATCAAAGAGGACAGGAAAATTTTTAATTGGGGGAAGGCAAATTATGAGGCTATAAGGATAGAACTTGCGGGTGTGAATTGGGATGATGTTTTTGCAGGGAAATGTACTATGGACATGTGGTCGATGTTTAGAGATCTCTTGCAGGATGTAAGGGATAAATTTGTCCCAGTGAGGAAGATAAAGAATGGTAGGGTGAAGGAACCATGGGTGACAAGTGAGGTGGAAAATCTAGTCAGGTGGAAGAAGGCAGGATACATGAGGTTTAGGAAGCAAGGATCAGATGGGTCTATTGAGGAATATAGGGAAGCAAGGAGCTTAAGAAGGGGCTGAGAAGAGCAAGAAGGGGGCATGAGAAGGCCTTGGCGAGTAGGGTAAAGGAAAACCCCATTATGTGAAGAAAAAAAGGATGACAGGAGTGAAGGTAGGACCGATTAGAGATAAAGGTGGGAAGTTGTGCCTGGAGGCTGTGGAAGTGAGTGAGGTCCTCAATGAATACTTCTCTTCGGTATTCACCAATGAGAGGGAACTTGATAATGCTGAGGACAATATGAGTAGGTTGATGTTCTGGAGCATGTTGATATTAAGGGAGAGGAGGTGCTGGAGCTGTTAAAATACATTAGGACAGATAAGTCCCCGGGGACTGATGGAATATTCCCCAGGCGGCTCCATGAGGTGAGAGAAGAGATTGCTGAGCCTCTGGCTAGGATCTTTATGTCCTCGTTGTCCATGGGAATGGAACCGGAGGATTGGAGGGAGGTGAATGTTGTTCCCTTGTTCAAAAAAGGTAGTAGGGATAGTCCGGGTAATTGTAGACCAGTGAGCCTTAAGTCTGTGGTGGGAAAGCTGTTGGAAAAGATTCTTAGAGATAGGATCTATAGGCATTTAGAGAATCATGGTCTGATCAGGGACAGTCAGCATGGCTTTGTGAAGGGCAGATCGTGTCTAACAAGCCTGATAGAGTTCTTTGAGGAGGTCACCAGGCATATAGATGACAGTAGTGCAGTGGATGTGATCTATATGGATTTTAGTAAGGCATTTGACAAGGTTCCACACGGTAGGCTTATTCAGAAAGTTAGAAGGCATGGGAACCAGGGAAGTTCGGTCAGGTGGATTCAGAATTGGCTTGCCTGCAGAAGGCACAGGTTCGTGGTGGAGGGAGTACATTCAGATTTGAGGATTGTGACTAGTGGTGTCCCACAAGGATCTGTTCTGGGACCTCTACTTTTCGGAATTTTTATTAACGACCTGGATGTGGGGGTAGAAGGGTGGGTTGGCAAGTTTGCAGACGACACAAAGGTTGGTGGTGTTGTAGATAGTGTAGAGGATTGTCAAAGATTGCAGAGAGACATTGATAGGTTGCAGAACTGGGCTGAGAAGTGGCAGATGGAGTTCAACCCGGAGAAGTGTGAGGTGGTACACTTTGGAAGGACAAGCTCCAAGGCAGAGTACAAATGGCAGGATACTTGGTAGTGTGGAGGAGCAGAGGGATCTGGGGGTACATGTTCACAGATCCCTGAAAGTTGCCTCACAGGTGGATGGGGTATTTAAGAAAGTTTATGGGGTGTTAGCTTTCATAAGTCGAGGGATAGAGTTTAAGAGTCGTGATGTAATGATGCAGCTCTATAAAACTCTGGTTAGGCCACACTTGGGAGTACTGTGTCCAGTTCTGGTCACCTCACTATAGGAAGGATGTGGAAGCATTGGAAAGGGTACAGAGGAGATTTACCAGGATGCTGCCTGGTTTAGAAAGTATGCATTATGATCAGAGATTAAGGGAGCTAGGGCTTTACTCTTTGGAGAGAAGGAGGATGAGAGGAAACATGATAGAGGTGTACAAGATAATAAGAATAAGAGGAATAGATAGAGTGGGTAGCCAGTGCCCCCTCCCCAGGGCACCACTGCTCAATACAAGAGGACATGGCTTTAAGGTAAGGGGTGGGAAGTTCAAGGGGGATATTAGAGGAAGGTTTTTTACTCAGAGAGTTGTTGGTGCGTGGAATGCACTGCCAGAGTCAGTGGTGGAGGCAAATACACTAGTGAAGTTTAAGAGACTATTAGACAGGTATGTGGAGGAATCTAAGGTGGGGGCTAATATGGAAGGCAGGGTTTGAGGATTGGCACAACATTGTGGGCCGAAGGGCCTGTACTGTGCTGTACTATTCTATGTTCTTTGTTCTATATTTCAATGAGGATAGTTCCACAGACTGGTAAAAATAACACAAGACAGTTGTGAGTCTCCCCAAAGTTTCCTCTTTCGAGCAATTGAGTTAAAAGAGAGGCTGTTACTTGCTTCAAAAGAAGTTGGGTCAGACGAACAGTACAGTCCCGAGCTCATCCAGAAGAGATTCTTGAGGTCAGTTAGTACTGGGCTGTCAAGTGACCATATCAGGTTTCAGCTTAAGCTTTATCTCGACGATCGGAGAGTGACAGATGAAATACTCATCGACAGGATGAATGAAGCAGCCAGTGTTGAACCAGAAAGACAGTCCAAGCAAAGAAAGAACACAATCAACAGAGTCCCAGAAGTAAGTAAATTACAGACAGAAATGCAGAGCAGTCAGCAGAGTCAGGGTGCAGCTGAAACCAGGGTGGGGGTTCTACAGCAGTCAGATGAAGTTGTGAAGCCTAAGAGCTGGAAAGCACCTGCTGTAGCTCGTTGAAGAGACACAGAGCTTTATGAAGCCGTCAGGCTGCTGAGAGAAGAAATGGCTGAAATAAGGAAAAACATAGCTAACTCTCAAGGACCCACCCGCCAAGTAAGAATGTTTTAAGTGTGGGCAGACAGGGCAGCTCTCAAGTGGACAAGGAAGGCTGGCAGGGAAACCTGATGGCAATGTGACAATTTGGCCTGTCACAATCCCAGAATCATCAGCTCCAAGTCAAGCTGGACCAGATGACAAGGTGCATGAGTTTCTTTGTGAGAGAATCAGGCAGCTGGAGGCGGAGTTAGAGAAAATTGGGAAGGCTGAACAACAGATGGTGGGTGCTACCTACACCAGTCATCTCTCTTTACGTCACCAAGCCGAGCTGACAGCTCTCATCGGGAAGAAGTGCATGGTGGATTGTTTCTTTGAGTGAGTAGCAACACAAGCATTATGAGATACCGGCTCACAGGTCACTATTATCAATGAAAAGTGGAGAGGGTCCTGTTTTCCACCCATCGGGGTACGGAACACGGATGAGCTCCTGGGTGAGAACGAGAAACTTGTGAGCAAAGCAGCAAAACAGACACCCGTACCCTTTGCAGGATGGGTTGAGCTGAAGTTGAAGTTGGGATCACGTAGGGGCCCAGAGCCAGAGCTGCTTGTGCTGGTGCTTGTCTCCAATGAGCCCGGAGTAGCAGAGCCACCGGTCATCGGCTACAATGTCATCGAGCAGCTGGTGATGAATGGAATGGAGCAGCATCCAGAAGTTACACCTGCTGTGGTAAGAGACGCTTTTTCCATTGACTGCAAAAAGGCAAATGAGCTGATCCACATAATGCAGAGTGGTGACCAGAATGACAAGGAGGGCGTGGTGAGAGTTGGAAAACTAAAGACAGTGATTCCGGCAGGCCAGACCAGGAAGGTTAAGTGTAGTGTGAGGACTGGGCTCCTTTCCACAAAACAGGGAGTTCTTTTTGAACCAGATGAAGTCCCAAAGTGGCCAGAGGGGTTGAACATTACTGACAATGTCATCTGCCTGCAGAAGGGAAATTGATCTAGGGTGGCTATCCCCGTCACTAATGACAACAACCACGACATTACTCTCACCCCTCGCACAGTGCTGGGACAGCTACAGCTGATCGATGCTATTTACCCAGTAGATATAAGGCCAGTCAATGCCAGTGTAAACACAGCAAAGACAGCCAGCACGAGTGAAAACACTGCCAGCACAGCCAGAGCTCCTGAGAATCACAAAGAGAAACACAGACAGCTGGACACATGCTAACATGAGTCATGGGACCCTCCATTGTCGGTTGATCACCTGACTCCAGAGCAGCAGGAACAGGTGAGGCAGATGCTGCGAGAAGAGTGCTCTGCATTTTCAAAAGACGAGAGTGATGTGGGATGCATTCCATCTCTGCAGTTAAAAATTAGACAGAGCGACACAACTCCCGTAAGGCGCACCTACACTTCTGTACCCAAACCACTCCACAAGGAGGTGAAGGAGTATGTGGAGGACCTACTGAATAGAGGATAGATTCAAAAGTCCCGGTCCCCATACTCATCACCAATAATCTGCGTCTGTAAGGAGGATGGGAGTTTACGTCTGTGCATGGATTACCATGAGCTGAACCAAAAATCCATCCCTGACCATCACCCCATCCCTCAAGAACAAGATATGTTGAACAGCCTGAGTGGGAGTGTATGGTTCTCGGTACTGGATCAGAGCAAGGTGTACCATCAGGGTTTCCTTGAGGAGAGTAGCAGGCCACTTACAGCCTTTATAACACCTTGGGGCTTAGACGAGCCCCTTCGGCCTGTCCTCGGCTCCAGCAGACTTCCAGCGCAGTATGGAGGAGTGCCTCGTGGGTTTGAGAGATGAAACATGTCAGCCATATTTGGATGACAGTCTTGTCCACAGCCAGTCTTTTGAAGACCATCTGCGGGATATGAGAGAGGTGTTACGTCGCTATCAAGCACATGGGGTGAAGTTGACAGCTAAAAAGTGTGAAGTGTTTAAAGACAAAGTGAAATTCCTGGGAAAGATTGTATCCAAAGATGGCTACTGCATTGATCCTGCTGAAATAGCACCAGTACAAGCACTCAAAGACCGCAAGCCTGAGACTGTGGGAGACCTGAGGAAAATGCTAGGGTTCCTATCATAATACCGCCCATATACCCCAAACTTGTCACGCATTGCCAAGCCACTGTACAATCTGTTATCCACCGAGAAGACCCCAGGAAGTAAGGTCCAAGGATCAAGTGCAAGTAGGAGCAGGGGGAAACGCAAAGAGTCAGACGAGCTACCCTCAAGCCAACTGATCACCTGGACCGAAAGACACCAAGAAGTGCTGTGCCAGCTGTTAGAGTACCTGCTGCACCCACCTCTCCTAGGTTACCCCGACGTTGAGAAGCCGTTTGTGTTGCATTGTGATACCTTTCAGGAGGGGCTGGGTGCAGTACTGTACCAGAGACAACAAGGCAAGCTGGTCGTCACAGGTTATGGGTTGAGAACACTAACTGCACCAGAAAAGAATTACCACCTCCATTCTGGCAAGTTAAGAGTTTTTGGCAATGAAGTGGGCCATTTGTGAAAGATTCCGTGAGTATCTACGTTTGTATATTATGCGCTCTCATTCACTGTCTACACCGATAATAATCCCTTAACCTATGTTTTGACAACAGCAAAGCTGAACGTCACAACACACTGGTGGATTGTGGAGTTAGCTGACTTTAATTTCTCAATCAAGTATCGGCCTGGGAAAGTGAATGGAGACGCGGATGGCTTGTCACGGTTGCCACTTGATATGGAGCTGTACATCCGCACGTGCTCACAGGAAATGGAGCCAGAGACAATAACAACTGTCACACAGGCACTCGAACTCGAAGCGCATGAACATGAGCCCTGGTTGTGTCCAGCCACCATCACTGCAGCATGTACTGATGTAGAGCATGAAAGGCTAACTTCCACCGTGGCAGAAATCTCCACCCAGAATCTAAAGAAGCACAAAAGGATGACGCAGTCATTGGCAAGGTGCGAGAGTATGTCATGACAGGACAGTGGGCTCATCAAAGGGGAAGAGACCGGCCTGATGACACCTCTGTTCTGGTAAGGGAGAGAAACAAGTTGTATCTCGCCAAAGACGGCATCCTGTACAGAAAGTCAGTGGCTAAAGATCAACTAGTGTTACCTAAAACATTCCATCAGCTGATATACAAGGAGCTGCACGAGGAGATGGGACACCTTGGAGTGGAGCAGACGCTCAGCCTGATCCGTGAGCGATTCTATTGGCCTCATATGCAAAGAGATGTGGACCATTATGTGACCAAGGTGTGTAGCTGCCTGAAGCGGAAGCGCCCAAACAAGCCAACTAGAGTACCACTGCTTAATGTAGTAACCACATACCCTTTTGAGATAGTTTCAATAGATTATCGGCATCTGGAAAGCTGTAAAGGAGGATATGAGTATATCCTGGTTGTCATCGATCTCTTTACGCGCTTTGCCCAAGCATACACATGTACCAATAAGTCAGCAAAAACTGCCGCTGAAAAGATCTTTGGAGACTTTGCGTTCAAATTTGGATTTCTGGCCAAGTTGCATCATGATCAGGGCAAGGGGTTTGAGAATAAGCTGTTTTCCAAGCTGGAAGAATACTGTGGCATCCAAGGCTCCCTTACAACACCTTACCACCCGGCTGGAAATGGTCAGGTTGAGAGATTTAATCGAACACTCCTTTCCATGCTGAGAAACTTGACAGAGGAAGCCAAGTCAGATTGGAAGAGCTCCTTAGCCAAGGTCATACATGCGTACAACTGTACTCATAGTGAAGCGCTATGGTAGAATTCCCCGGCTACCTGTGGACATTATGTTCCTGACACCAAGTGACCAGAGCACTTCTCACAGCGAATATGCCAGTAAGTGGCGAAGGCAGATGCAAGAGGCATACAGGCTGGCATCACAGACAGCTCAGAGGGAGCAAAATAGAGCAAAGAAGCAGTATGACTGGAAGACTTATGGAGGGGAACTACAGCCAGGGTGTAGAGTATTAGTGCGGAGCTTCAGGGACAGAGGAGGACCCGGGAAGCTCAGGTCTTATTGGGAGGAGCGAGTCCACATTGTAACCCAGAGGAAGGACAAGGACAGTCCTGTCTATGTCGTACGACCTGAGAGAGGCCCAGCAAAGACTAGAGTCTTACACAGGAACCTGCTACTGTCCTGTGACTTTCTGCCCATGGAAGAAGATGAGCATGGGAAAAAGAAAATGCAAAAGAACAAGCCAAACACAGATAAGAAGAGTGAAAGGCAGGAAAGGCAGAAGGAGAGAGATCTGCACAGTAGTTCAGAGGATGAGAGTAACTGGAGATTCATCACCACACGACCAGCAGAGTCATACGACCCGTTCAGAAGCCAGCTGAGAGTGGAAGCAGGGGAGTTCCAACCACAAGCAGCTGACAGAGAACTGGAGCAAGGCGAGTGTCCAGATGAGGGTGAGGAAGGTACGATAGAATCAAAGATGGAGAATGGAGAAACTGCAGGGGCTGAAGCGAGAGGCATTATTTGATGAAGCAGACGAGATGAGCTCTGAGCAGGCGCCGTCATCTGATGAAGCAGACGAGAGGGAACTTGAGCAGCGGTCAACTCCCATAAGAGAGTATCCTTTCCGTCAAAGAAACCCACCCACATACAACACATTGGATCAAACATCAGTCGAACACAGACCACTGGTATATAGGACACTGGAACACGTGGGAGCCATACAGTAGGACATATGGGTCCGTATAAAAGGTTATGGGGAAAACATAGGGTCAAAACCTTCAGTTCAAGGTACATAGCCCACACAAGTAGCGGAGTAGCACTTAAGATATCATCTGGCCAGTGATGCCTGTTGCTGACACATGACCTAAAGAGGGAGATGTATGTCATGTAAGAGACTGCTGCTGTACAGAGAGCATCCGGAAAGACTGACTCCTTTATAACCTACCACTATAACTCACCAGTTGAAGACATGAGCACCCTGGGTAATCTATAATATCGGGACAACATTCATTTTGAAGGGGAGAGTGTGGGACCCATAGTAATGTGGAGCATATTAATGGACACTGGATACCCCCCTAATTTTCTTATATTATGTTCATATTATTTTTATTGTTTTGGTTTGTTATTTTGTTCATTCACAATTTGATTAATGTTCAGTTGCACCAGCAACAGTAATATTTGAGTAGGTTACTTGATGGTTACAAGGGGCAAAGCTTATAAAGGCACTTGGGGCAGCTGAGGGGTCCTGGGGGCACAGGAGTACGCAAGTGATGGAGTAGATGGAGATGGCCCCGCAGCATGCATGGTAAGCCAATGCGCTTGTGTTCCTGTATTTCCAGGAAGGAAAATAAAGACGTTATGTTAAACTTCTGCATGCCTGGAAGTCCCTTTTGTGTCCAAGTGTGCAACACTTTTTCTATGTCATTGGTACCAACATATACCAAGACTTCCAGCTGTTCACCCTCTTCCTTCAGAATACTCTGCACCCAATCCAAGACACATGCTGGCACCTGGGAGGCAACACACCATGCGGGTATCTCTAGCAGGCTGACACACCTTCCCCTCACTATGGAATCCCCTATGACTACCACATTCCTCATCTTCCTCTTTCCCTTCTGCACCACGTGCCAGAGACCCGATCACCGTGGTTGTCCTCTGTCAGGTCATCCCTCTCAACCCCATCCAAAATGAGATAACAATTACTGAGGGGTATGGCCACAGGGGTTTCTCTACTATCTGAGCTCTTCCCATCCCTCCCCTGACCGTCACCCACTTATCTAACTCCTGGAGCTTCCGGGTGACTAATTCCCTGTGGCTCCTCTCTATCTCCTGTTCACTCTCCCTAACAAGCTGTAGGTCATCGAGCTGCAGCTCCAGACCCCTAACACAGTCTCTCAGGAGCTGCATCTCTGCGCACCTGGCACAGATGTGACCATCTGGGAGACTGGAAAATTTCTAGAATTCCCACATCTGACACCCAGAGCAAAATACTAACCCTACCAACGTGTTCTATATTCCTCAAAAAAAATGCAAAGAAAGAACAAAAATGAAGTCCAATTACCCACTTACCTCGTCAAAGCCCACATTTGCCGAAGCCTAAATGAGCAAAAGCCTGTCGCTTCTACCCTCGCCACATCTTCAGAAGAGTTACAAGCTAAATTCATTTTTATATGGCTAATAATTCAAGTTACATAAACTGCTCATTTTGAATTTAAGTAAGCTGCAAAACATCCGTGATCATTTAGCAAAATCTTCCGAATGTACTGTATTTGCAAATGTACACCAAATACATGAGTGACATGTCAGCTGTTAAATCCAACAGCATTAATGTGTGGTCCAGAAGAAACTACAATTAGTGAATTTGACGAATCAAGAACAGGGGAAGCAGACAAACCAATTGCCTTTGTTTCTCCCCGTTTTGTGAACTCTGAAATGAATCTTGCTCTGGGATAATCTAATCAGAACAATTGAATGTAAGAGCCCTGTTGGCACCTGATGGAGTAGCATCATTTTTCGATTGCTCCTACCTTGTTTAATTAATTGTCTCCTAGAACAAAAGCTTCTGCAAAAGAAAGAGAGACAGAAGATGAATCCCCAGTCACTTTGGATTCAATCAGTGACTTCCTTAAACGGCAAAAATCAGAATTTTCTGAGGAGTTTCAATGACTTAACGACAAATTGGATACAATTCATCAAACTTTATCTGAGCATGAGCACCAAATTCAAGAAAATGCTGCGAAGCTGATGACAATTGAAGAGGATGTTGAAGATCCAATTAAACTCTGCAAAGAGTTATCTTTATCCAATGATAAAGTAAGGATCATCGGTCTCAAAAATTGAAACAGGAGAAATAACTTGCAAATTCTGGGTCTTGAAGAATCAACTGAAGGTGTTGACCCTACGAAGTTTTTTGTAAACTTTCTGAAACAGCTTTTCACTGCTTTATTCACTTCCAAGCCGAAGCTCGATCAAGCTTATCGCTCTCCGACTTCGAAGCCATTATCCTCAGTGGCGAAACCCAGATCGGTCGTACTAACGTTTCATGAATTTTGTAGTAAGGACCTTTGAATTCGCCATACCAGTCAACAAGGAATGATCCATTTCCAAAATTACAAGGTTAGATTTGTGGAAGACTATTCGCCTGAAATTATGGCTGATCGCATGAAATGTAAAGAAATTTTATCAGAATTTTACAATAAAGGTAATAAACCATCCCTTCGGTTCCCCGCCCATCTGAGTCTTGTTTTGAAGAACAGATTGAGAAAAAAAATAAAGTCGGTTGAAGATGCAGAAGAGTTTCTGAAGGATGAAGTCTAAAACTATTATATTTCTTATTTCATCAAGTTTTTTCTTCTGTTAATAAGCATTTGTAATAAGGTTTCATTAAACTTACGTTTTGGCTGTTCATATATTGTCTTTTTGTTTTTTTTGATACTTCGTTATTTCATCCCTTTTTGAGGCTTTATTTTAATAAGCTTTCTTTGAATTTGTTTAAACTGATCCTTTCATATTTTCGAATACTCAGTTATTTTTCTTTTTATGTTTTGTCTTGGTAGAGACATAATGACCTTGAAGGACCGGAGTTTTTTCTGTCAACAGGATTTTTTGGGGCCAGTTCTTAGTTCTTAGCTCGCTGACTATCTATTGGCCAGCTTTCTCACTTTGGGTGGGGGAGGTGATAGGGCCTATTTCTCTCTGGGAGCTGTGTTGGGTTGAATATATGATTGTTTGTTTGAATACCTTACTTCACGATTTGCTTTCTAGTTTTAATAACTTATGGCCATATCTTCTAATTACATGTTGATTGGTATTTAAAATGGTTCAGAATATTAACTTAACCAACATACATCAAAGTTGCTGGTGAACGCAGCAGGCCAAGCAGCATCTATAGGAAGAGGTGCAGTCGACGTTTCAGGCGGTCTCGGCCTGAAACGTGAACTGCGCCTCTTCCTATAGATGCTGCTTGGCCTGCTGCGTTCACCAGCAACTTTGATGTATGTTGCTTGAATTTCCAGCATCTGCAGAATTCCTGTTGTTTGCAGAATATTAACTTATTTAGTTTGAATGTGAAAGGGCTGAATCACCCCATCAAAAGGAACAAAGTGTTTGCTTGTATTAAAAAATTTAAAGCACCCATTATTTTCTTACAAGAAATGCATATACGCAGCTGTCATAGCTTACGTTTTTTTACTCGGTGGAAGGGTATGCGATTCCATTCTTCATTTAATGCAAAATCACGAGGAGTTTCCATTTTTGTAGATAACTAGACAACCGGGTGACCCGTTGGGGCACCTTTTGAGAGAAGTGTAGTGCAGTCTCATGTGATCAGAATGAACATTAGATTTTCCTGACTGCTATTGCTATCTCTTTGATTTGGAAATTAAAGAAGAAAAACTCAGCTTATTAAAGAAGAAAGACGCATAGCAAGACAAATATGTGACCAAAATGAACATTAAATATCCATGAAGTAAATTTGGAATCAGACTTGCTGGGTCGGGTCTGGAATTAAATGTCCGATGTAATGATGGATTTGGCCTTGAATAATCACAGAAGGATCCCATAGATTCTTAGTTGGAGTGACTTTTTTGGCACCAAAGGATGTCATTTGTAAGAGGCAATTGTGTTGTCTGATGTTCTTCCTGAACTCATTTGCAATAGGTTCATCACTGCTGTACACATTGAGGAGTTCATTAGGTAGAGGCTGCAAATTGCTTATGCTGACCTTTCATAGAAACATAGAAAATAGGTGCAGGAGTAGGCCATTCGGCCCTTCGAGCCTGCACCGCCAATTATTATGATCATGGCTGATCATCCAACTCAGAACCCTGTACCTGCCTTCCCTCCATACCCCCTGACCCCCGTAGCCACAAGGGCCATATCTAACTCCCTCTTAAATATAGCCAAAGAACTGGCCTCAACAGTTTCCTGTGGCAGAGAATTCCACAGATTCACCACTCTCTGTGTGAAGAAGTTTTTCCTAATCTCGGTCCTAAAAGGCTTCCCCTTTATCCTCAAACTGTGGCCCCTCGTTCTGGACTTCCCCAACATCGGGAACAACCTTCCTGCATCCAGCCTGTCCAATCCCTTTAGGATCTTATACGTTTCAATCAGATCCCCCCTCAATCTTCTAAATTCCAACGAGTACAAGCCCAGTTCATCCAGTCTTTCTTCATATGAAAGACCTGCCATCCCAGGAATCAATCTGGTGAACCTACTTTGTACTTCCTCTATGGCAAAGATGTCTTTCCTCAGATTAGGGGACCAAAACTGCACACAATACTCCAGGTGTGGTCTCACCAAGGCCTTGTACAACTGCAGTAGTACCTCCCTGCTCCTGTACTCGAATCCTCTCGCTATAAATGCCAGCATACCATTCGCCTTTTTCACCGCCTGCTGTACCTGCATGCCCACTTTCAATGACTGGTGTATAATGACACCCAGGTCTCGTTGCACCTCCCCTTTTCCTAATCGGCCACCATTCAGATAATAATCTGTTTTCCTATTTTTGCCACCAAAGTGGATAACTTCACATTTATCCACATTAAATTGCATCTGGTTAGGAAGGCACGACAGTGAGGGCATACTCTGGTCATCAAAGCATCAGCAGAAATGTGACGGCATGCGAGTTGTGCATTTTGCCTTGCTCTTTCTCTGTTGAGGTATTGTCATTGAAAGCTGGCATTGTTGTCTTCAGCAACTCTCGCAATAATTACTGTTCGCCGCATCTTCTCGAGTCAATCTTTCCTCCTCTGTCTCTTCCTCTCTCCTCCTTCTGTGCCTGTTTTTGTCTAACTGGAGACGCACAGCCCTTTCATCCCCCGTCTCTTCATCTCTTCTACCATTTGTTCTTTCTCTCTGATCCTGGAGTCATGGGGCCCAGGCCTGATCCAATTCTTGTTCTCTCCTCCTTCTGTGCCTATTGTTGTCATTTTGGAGATGTGCATGTCTCTCCTCCTCTGTCTCTTCTTCTCTCATCTTTTTTGTCCTGACTCTTTGATCCTGGAGTCGTGCGGCACTGGCCTCATCTGATTCTTGTTCTCTCCCTCTCCTTGCCACTTCCTGACGATGTTTGGCGTAATCTCTTGACCATAATGTCCCCCTTCCCTTTCCACGCAGCATAATTAGGTTCACCATATTTTTTTACCCTAATGCTTGATAGAAGATACGAAGCAGTAACACCAAAGCCTCCAGGATGCTGATTTCTCTTGATGATGTGGTTGACACTCTCCTAAATGGATGTGATATAGTCACCACTGTCCTTTAACTGCAGCAAAGGGTTTGATGGGTGTCTCGAAGTATGTAATTTGAATAAGATTTAATTATCTCTTATTGATGGGTCGCAGTCTGATCTGTCCCAATCCTGCACATGCTGATGGTGATTAGCAGAATGTGACTGCTCGAAGTAGAGCTGACCTGCCCTTTTGCTGCGGTTGGTGTTGCTGCTGTGAGCATCGTGAGGCGCTGCTGAGGCTGGCCGTGCGCATTCGTCATGGTGTCACGTTGCGATTTCCATGAAAGCTGGAATCGGGTGCGGAAAACGGGGTCTGTTGACGAGTGAGCAATTTTATACGAATATAACCCCGACCTTTGCATTCATTCTATAAGTTAGCACATTTTAAGTCCATTTAGTCAAAAAAGTGCCGATTTAATGCACCGTTTGGGCTAATTTAAGGGCACAAACAGACAAACTGACAAACAGATAAACAGAATGAGAATTTTAGTAACATATAGATAGATACCATCAGTCCTACGTTCTTCACCTTTTTTTGGATACAACTTAACTCTTTCCTCTGTCTGCATTTGTACCCAATTACTGGCTTGAACATCCTTACATTTATGTTACATCCATCATCTACTTGTAAACCTGTTGACTCATTCTCAGTTCTATCATCCTGGTTCCCATCCCCCGCTATATTAGTTTAAACCACTCCCAACAGCTCTAGTAAACCTGCCCATATGAATATTGGTCCCCCTCGATCGGATTCAAGTGCAACATGTCCCTTTTGTATAGGACCTGCTGCCCCGGAAGAGTTACCAATTGTCCAGAAGTATGAACCCCTGCCCCTGTTCCAAATCTTCAGCCACACACTTACCTGCCACCTTATTCTATTCCTACCCTCAGAGTTGCATGGCACAGACAGCAATCCCAAGATTACTACCCTTGAGGTACTACTTCTCAACCTCCTTAATTCTGTATTCTGTTTTCAGGACCTCCTTACTTTTCTACCAATGTCGTTGGTACCAATATGTACCATGACTTCAGGCTGCTCACCCTCGCACTTCAGTATACTGTGGAAGCACATGGAAACATCGCAACGCAAACTACCATTTTGTGTTCACAAAATCACCTATCTGTCCCCCTGACTATACAGTCCCCTATTAGGGCTGCCATCCTCTTCAGTTCCTTACCCTTCTGAACCACAGGGCCAAACACTGTCAGAGACACAGCCGGAGTTGTTTCCCCCAGGTAGGTCTCTCCCTCCCAACAGTACCTAAAATGGACTATTATTGTTGAGGGGGACAGCCAAAGGGGTGCTCTCCACTACCTAATGTTCTCCCTTCTCTCTCCTCAATCACCAATTAATCTGTGTCCTGTAGCCTTGGGGTGACCATCTCCCTGTAGCTCCTGCCTATCACTGCTTCAATTCCCATACCAAGCAAAAGGACATCAAGCTGCAGCTCCATTTCCCTAACATGGTCTCTAAGGAGCTGTGTTTTGAGTCTCCCAAATATCCCACATGTGACACCCAGAACAGAACACTGGCTCTGTAGACAAATCCCCTATTCTCTCAAGAGCTGAATCAGAAACTAAGGAATAAGGAATGAATTTACCTACGTAATTTACCTCCATTTGTTCTTGCTGAAGCCCTGTGGAACCAAAGTCCCTACTACACTGCCTCAGACTCTAACAACGGCTCCCACGATGTCGGTTCCACAAGGCGTTACCTCTCTTTTATACAGACTAGCTTTTTAAAGCTCCGTCATACTTGTGTAGGCCACACACACAAAATGCTAGTGAATGTAGCAGGCCAAACAGCATCTATAGGAAGTAGTTCAGTCGATGTTTTGGGCCAAGACCCTCCACCCAAAACATTGACCATGCTTCTTCCTATAGATGCTACCTGGCCTGCTGCATTCACCAGCATTTTGTGTGTGTTGCTTGAATTTCCAACATCTGCAGATTTCCTCGTGTCTGCATTTAAATACTTGTGTAGGAATGCTTCTGTTGCAACTGTGCGGTACTCCAATCAAGCTGGGGTTTCAGTTCTGTGGAATGTCTCAACCAGTCACCCCCCTAGTACTTGCAAACTGAAGACGGACTGTTTTTATCTCCATATATTACCTCTTGCATTCAGACTGGAAGGGCACACAGAGACTGTTCACAATGTTTATGTGGCAAGGCCTCAGAAAAGATGTGTGTGGTTGGACTGCAGCCTTTGTAGAGTGCCAGTGGGCAAAAATTAACTATCCCATTCCCATTCTGATATGTCTATCCATGGCCTCCTCTACTGTAGAGATGAAGCCACACTCAGGTTGGAGGAACACCACCTTATATTCCATCTGGGTAGCCTCCAACCTGATGGCATGAACCTTGACTTCTCAAACTTCCACTAATGCCCCACCTCCCCCTCGTACCCCATCCATCATTTATTTATATACATTCTTTTTCTCTCTCTCCTTTTTCTCCCTCTGTCCCTCTGACTATACCCCTTGCCCATCCTCTGAGTTTTTTTTCCCCCTCCCCCTTCTCCTTCTCCCTGGGCTTCCTGTCCCATGATTCTCTCATATCCCTTTCGCCAATCACCTGTCCAGCTCTCGGCTCCATCCCTCCCCCTCCTGTCTTCTATCATTTCTGATCTCCCCATTCCCCTCCCACTTTCAAATCTCTTACTAACTCTTCTTTCAGTTAGTCCTGACGAAGGGTCTCAGCCCGAAAAGTCGACTGTACTTCTTCCTTGAGATGCTGCCTGGCCTGCTGCGTTCACCAGCAACTTTTATGTGCGTAACTCGTTTTATTACACATGTTAAATACAGCAAAATAATACACAAAGACATGGCAAAAGTAAAGACAAACAAATGAGGTTTACAGCAAATTTCACTTTTGCCCAGAAACAAGCCTAATTGCATTTACTTGTAGCTGTCGTCCCTTTCATCGGTGAAGAGACTATGGCTGTAGGAAATGTTTCTAGACAAACGCGCACCAAGTCTTTCGTTTGGCAATTTTCTTATAAGTTTTTCTAGTCTGTAACTGTACAATCATACACCAAGTCCTTCGTTTGGCAATTTCCTTTTAAGTTTTATACTTTATTGTCGCCAAACAATTGATACTAGAACGTACAATCCCCATAGTGATGTTTGATTCTGTGCTTCCCGCTGCCTGGATTACAAATCGATAGTAAATATTAAAAATTTAAATTGTAGCTCATAAATAAAAAATATAAAAATGGAAAGTAAGGAAGTGCAAAAAAAACTGAGATGCAGGTCCGGACATTTGGAGGGTACGGCCCAGATGCGGGTCAGAATCCTTTCAGCAGTCTTATCACAGTTGGAAAGAAGCTTTTTCTAGCCTGCAACTGGACAAACGCGCACTAAGTACATGGTTTCCTCTTCTCTTGTCTTCTGTGTGTCCTGCACATGCCCAGTAGGAGGAGATTCGCCCAAGTATCCGTTTTAATGCGGACAGAGGTATTTTCAAAAATGCCTAGTGTCAACATAGCCTGAGTCTGGGTTGCCTCATTTAACTGGTTTGTACCAGTCAGAGTTGAAATACACAAATATGCAGGCTGGGGTGGGCACAGCCATGAAACAATGTTGGTTGTAGCCTTGTAAGAAGGGGACCGAGGTAAGTCAGGTGACCTTGAGCCAATGGGACGGAGATCCACCAGTTCAACTGATGAGGAATAGCATAAGATTCAGGAGCTCCAAATACACAGGGATGATAACTCTCCATCAACCAGGGACCAACCATCGTGTAAGGAGGATCCCACAGACACGTGGATATTGGGACCATGAGAGACACCCGGCCAGCATGGATTCCTTTCCCAGGTAATACCTTTTCTCCTCATTGACTGTTCATGGAGGATCAGGGAATTCTAGTAGGGTGCACATAGATAGTTAGTTTGTGAACCCACATGCTTTTAGTTGAGACAATAAAAAACACTTGTTCATAAATACACATTCTCTGTGCCTCACTGATCATTGGTACAAAGGGTGAATTAATTTAATGGCCAACACGAGTCCTTTGAGAACTACAGCACACAGTCTGCATAAAAATTAAATTTCATTAGGAGCCTACTACATGGGATTATGAATGTGACCAAGACAATAAATTCTATCATAGGCTGCTAAAGAAGGGTAAAAATAAAAAAAGGAACCAATGCTGTCTTTGACCACTATCCAGCTGACCAACACTGAAACAGAAACTGTTTTTCTTTCTGCAGATTTTACCTGACCAGCTGAGGATTTCTAGCATTTTCTTTATTTCAGATCTCCAGCATCTGCAGTTATAATGATTTTTACCCATTTGTAATGTTCACATATTACATATCTTATAGTTATTGTATAGAATTATATGGCTGTTTAGCCCACCACATACATGTCAATCAGTGGAGACCATCCATATTAATCCAATCTTCTAATATTTATCCCACAGTTTGTCATACTAAGGTGATTCATTTCTTTGTTAAGACACTTAAATGGAGTCAGCGCATCAACTTCTATTTTTCTCTTAGCCTATGCATTCCAGGTATTCACCAGTCTATTCATGGAAAAAGTCCCTTTCAGAACTCCTATAAATCTCTTATTCCCTACCTTAAATCTATACCTTCCATTTTTAAGTATCTATTATAGAAATAATTACTTGAAATCTACTCCATTTATAGCTCTTGTGATTTTAAGCATTTCAGCCATGTTTCTTCTAAACTATTTCCATAACAGGCAGAGTCTCTTCTCATAAGTGAAACTCTCCAGCTCAAGCAACACCCTGATGAATCACAGACCCAACTTCATAAATGATTATCTAAATTCCACCACTGTGTGTGAGGAGTTTGTACCTTCTTCCAGCAACTAGGTGGGTTTCCTCCAGATATTCTGGTTTCCTTCTACAGGTTAGTAGGTTAATGGTCTCATGAGTGTAATTGGTGATGAGGTTCATTGGGCCAGAAAGGCCTTTTAGCATAGTGTATCTGTAAGTTAAAAAAACCCTAAGTATTTGTAGTAGAAATGGCCGAGTAATTCATTCCAAATGCATTTACAGCTTATTGGGTGAGAAAAGAAAATAGAGGTGAGACTGACTAAGGTATCTTCCAATTCTGCATAGGTAGTCCCACATGACTGGATAAAGAATGTACTGTATTTTCTTTCTTTTTTTTTGTAATTTAGTTTCAAAGACCTAGAGATTCTCTCTGCACACACTAAGAGTTAAAGGAAATCGAAGAACAAAACACTTTCTAGGTTCTTCAAGTGAGATCTTATAAAAGATCTCTGAACCAAAATGTAATACCTCCTGTTCTGCAGATTCTGCCAGACCTCCAGAATTTTCTGTTTTTAATTTCACACTTAAAGCATGTTTATGAAGACCACAGTCCCCAGGTCTGGATGCAATTCAGTAGTTCAATGATAGCCAACTTGCTTAGGATCAGCAAGTTTTTTTTTCAAATTTCATCTCACTCAGACTGCACCACTAATTGATTATCTTTCGTATCTGATGAAGATAATTTTGTGCAGCTCTCTGGTGAACTGTATAAGAAGAAAAACTGCATAAGTACTTTGTACATAAATTTACTTTGAACTTAGGAATGAAATATCCCTGTCGGAGTCTTTGAAGTGGAAAAGCTTTGGAAGTCTGGCTCCAGTGGCATGTATATTCACCCAGATGGTTTGTTGCCTCCCAGGTCCGGGATGTCTCTGACCGGGTGCACCACATCCTGGTACGAGAGGGAAAGCAACCAGAAGTTGTGATACACGTTGGTGCCAACGACGAATGATCTGCCAGACGAGGTGGTAAATGCGGGTTCTTTTTTAACATTTAAGAATAAATTGGACAGATACATGGATGGGAGGTGTATGGAGGGATATGGTCCATGTGCAGATCAGTGGGACTAGGCAGAAAATGGTTCAACACAGCCAAGAAGGGCCAAAAGGCCTGTTTCTGTGCTGTAGTTTTTCTATGGTTTCTAAGAAGAGGGATGAGGTCCTGAAGTGTGAGTTTCGGGAACTAGGCAGAAGGCTGAAGAACAGGACCTCAAGGGTGGCTTTCTCAGGATTGCTGCCAGTGTTACATGACAGAGATGGTAAGAATTGGGGGAGATGGCAGTTGAATACGTGGCTGAGGAGTTGGTACAGGGAGCAGGGTTTTAGATTTTTAGATAATTGGGATCTCTTCTGGGGAAGGTGGGACCTGTACAGATTGGATGGGTTGCACCTGAACTCGAGGGGGAGCAATATCCTAGCAGGTAGATTTGCCAGCATGGTTTGGGAGGGTTTAAACTAATTTGCAAGGGAGATGGGACCTGGTATGATACAGCAGTGAAAGAAGTGCATGGAGTAAAGCCAGATCTAACATACAGAGAGGCTTTGAGGAAAGAGAAGCAGAATAAACGGTATAAAGGTAGTAAGGTAGAAGGGCTAAAGTGTGTGTACCTCAATGCAAGAAGCATCAGGAACAAAGGTGATGAAATGAGAGCTTGGATACATACATGGAATTATGATGTAGTGGCCATTACAGAGACTTGGCTGGCACCAGGGCAGGAATGGATTCTCAATATTCCTGGATTTCAGTGCTTTAAAAGGGATAGATGGGGGGAAAAGGGGAGTAGGGGTGGCATTACTGGTCAGGAATACTATTACAGCTACAAAAAGGGTGGTTAAAGTAGCAGGATCCTCTTTTGAGTCAGTATGGGTGCAAGTCAGGAACAGGAAGGGAGCAGTTATTCTATTGGGGGTAGCTATTCTATAGGCCCCCTGGTAGCAGCAGAGATACAGAGGAGCAGATTAGGAGGCAGATTTTAGAAAGGTGCAAAAATAACAGGGTTGTTATCATGGGTGACTTTAACTTCCCTAATGTTGATTGGCACCTGATTAGTTCCAAGGCTTTAGATGGGGTAGAGTTTGTTAAGTGTGTCCAGGATGGATTCCTGTCACAGTACGTGGACAGGCTGACTAGGGGGAATGCCATACTAGATCTAGTACTAGGTAATGAACTGGGTCAGGTCACAGATCTCTCAGTGGGTGAGCATCCGGGGGACAGTGACCACTGCTCCCTGGCTTTTAGCATTATCATGGAAAAGGATAGAATCAGAGAGGACAAGAAAATTTTCATTTGAGGAAGGGCAAATTATGAGCCTATAAGGCTAAAACTTGCGGGTGTGAATTGGGATGATCTTTTTGCAGGGAAATGTACTATGGACATGTGGTCGATGTTTAGAGATCTTTTGCAGGATGTTAGGGATAAATTTGTCCTGGTCAGGAGGATAAAGACTGGTAGGGTGAAGGAACCATGGGTGACAAGTGAGGTGGAAAATCTAGTCAGGTGGAAGAAGGCAGGATACATGAAGATTAGGAAGCAAGCATCAGATGGGTCTATTGAGGAATATAGGGAAGCAAGAAAGGAGCTTAAGAAGGGGCTGAGAAGAGCAAGAAAGGGGAATGAGAAGGCCTTGCTGAGTAGGGTAAAGGAAAACCCCAAGGCATTCTTCAATTATGTGAAGAAAAAGAGCATAACAAGAGTGAAGGTAGAACCAATCAGAGATAAACGGTGGAAAGATATGCCTGGAGGCTGTGGAAGTGAGCAAGGTCCTCAATGAATATTTCTCTTCAGTATTCACCAGTGAGACGGAACTCGATGATGGTGAGGACAATATGAGTGAGGTTGATGTTTTGGAGCATGTTGATATTAAGGGAGAAGGGGTTTTGGAGTTATTAAAATACATTAGGACTGATAAGTCCCCCAGGGCCGGATGGAATGTTCCCCAGGCTGCTCCACGAGGCAAGGGAAGAGATTGGGAGCCTCTGGCTAAGATCTTTATGTCCTTGTTGTCCACGGGAATGGTACCGGAGGATTGGAGGGAGGCGAATGTTGTCCCCTTATTCAAAAAAGGTAGCAGGGATAGTCCGGGTAATTACAGACCAGTGAGCCTTACGTCTGTGGTGGGAAAGCTCTTGGAAAAGATTCTTAGTGATAGCATCTATGGGCATTTAGAGAATCATGGTCTGATCAGCGACAGTCAGCATGGCTTTGTGAAGGGTAGATCGTGTCTAACAAGCCTGATAGAGTTCTTTGAGGAGGTGACCAGGCATATAGATGAGGGTAGTGCAGTGGATGTGATCTATATGGATTTTAGTAAGGCATTTAACAAGGTTCCACACAGTAGGCTTATTCAGAAAGTCAGAAGGCATGGGATTCAGGGAAGTTTGGCCAGGTGGATTCAGAATTGGCTTGCCTGCAGAAGGCAAAGGGTCATGGTGGAAGGAGTACATTCAGATTGGAGGATTGTGACTAGTGGTCTCCCACAAGGATCTGTTCTGGTACCTCTACTTCTCGTGATTTTTATTAACGACCTGGATGTGGGGGTGGTAGGGTGGGTTGGCAAGTCTGCAGACGACACAAAGGTTGGAAGTGTTGTAGATAGTGTAGAGGATTGTCGAAGATTGCAGAGAGACATTGATAGGATGCAGAAGTGGGCTGAAAAGTGGCAGATGGGAGTTCAACCTGGAGAAGTGTGAGGTGGTACACTTTGGAAGGACAAACTTCAAGGCAGAGTACAAAGTAAATGGCAGGATACCTGGTAGTGTGGAGGAGCAGAGGGATCTGGGGGTACATGTCCACAGATCCCTAATGTTGCCTCACAGGTAGGTAGGGTAGTTAAGAAAGCTTATGGGGTGTTAGCTTTCATAAGTCGAGGGATAGAGTTTAAGGGTCATGATGTAAAGATGCACCTCTATAAAACTCTGGTTAGGTCACACTTGGAGTACTGTGTCCAGTTCTGGTCAACTCACTATAGGAAGGATGTGGAAACATTGGAAAGGGTACAGAGGAGATTTACCAGAATGCTGCCTGGTTTAGAGAGTATGCATTATGAACAGAGATTAAGGGAGCTAGGGCTTTACTCTTTGGAGAGAATGAAGATGAGAGGTGACATGATAGAGCTGTACAAGATAATGATAGGAATAGATAAGAGTGGATAGCCAGTGCCTCTTCCCCAGGGCACCACTGCCCAATACAAGAAGACATGGCTTTAAGGTAAGGGGTGGGAAGTTCAAGGGGGATATTAGAGGAAGGTTTTTTACTCACAGAGTGGTTGGTGTGTGGAATGCACTGCCTGGGTCAGTGGTGGAGTCAGATACACTAGTGAAGTTTAAGAGACTACTAGACAGGTATATGGAGGAATTTAAGGTGGGGGGTTATATGGGAGGCAGGGTTTGAGGGTCAGCACAACACTGTGGGCCGAAGGGCCTGTAATGCGCTGTACTATAGCCATCATAACTGGGGTCATCCTTAGTTGAAGTATCATGCCTTTTATTGTCCATGAAGCTTTGCGGAACTGCATTTTTAGCCACTGAAGCTCACTGTTAATTTCATCCCCTTCTTAAAAAACTGAATTCCAACAATCAGGACCTAATTTACCATCTACATAAAGCAATTTTAAATCTCACATTGATACTTCATACCTTGCACACATTGCTAGATATTCAGCCATCATTAACAATATACTATCCTCTGATAATAGTTTACTCAACTGTGTAATTTATGGTGATACAGTATTGACATCAGCAACATTTTTTTTGGCAGTTTGATTGGGGCACAACTGCGCAAGAGCGTGGAAGTCAGCCAGTGAGAACAGCAAGAAGTGTTTAAAAGGAGGCAGATTTACAGAGCAGGCGATAGAGTAGGAAGGCGTTAGCTCAACGGGACTTCAGTGATAATCAGTCGAGGCAAGGTAGGTTATCTCTGTAGAATACAGACAGGAAGTATGTGTATTATGCTGGTTTTCTGTGCTCCGTGTCAGATGTGCAAGGTCTGGGGTCTCCCAGCCTCCCGGGTGACCACATCTGCGTCAGGTGTGTCCACCTGTAGCTCCTTAGCGCCCACATTAGGGAACTGGAGATGCAACTCAATGACCTTCATCTGGTCAGGGAGAGTGAGGAGGAGATAGAAAGCAACTATAGGCAGGTGGTCACACAGGGGCCTCGGGAGACAGATAAGTGGGTAACAGTCAGGAGAGGGAAGGGCAGGGGTCAAGGCTAAAGAGTACCCTTGTGGCTCTACCCCTTGACAATAAGTACTCCTGTTTGAGTACTGTTGGGGGGAGGGGGGGAACAGCCTACCTGGGGGAAGCAACAGTGGCTGCACCTCTGGCAAAGAGTGTGGCCCTGTGGCTCAGAAGGGTAGGGAAAGGAAGAGGATGGCAGCAGTGATAGGGAACTCTATAGTTAGGGGGTCAGACAGGCAATTCTGTGGATGCAGAAAAGAAACACAGATGGTAGTTTGCCTTCCAGCATCCAGGGTCTGGAATGTTTATGATCGTATCCATGATATCCCAAAGTGGAAAGGAGAACAGCCAGAGGTCATGGTACATATTGGTACAACGACATAGATAGGAAAAGGGAGGAGGTCCTGAAAAAAGACTACAGGGAGTTTGGAAGGAAGTTGAGAAGGACCACAAAGGTAGTCATCTCAGGATTACTGCCTGTGCCATGTGACAGTGAGTATAGGAATAAAGTGAGGTGGAGGATAAATGCGTGGCTGAGGAATTGGAGTAGGGGGCAGGGATTCAGATTTCTGGATCATCGGGACCTCTTTTGAGGCAGGTGTGACCTGTACAAAAAGGACGGGTTGCACTTGAATCCCAGGGGAACCAATATCCTGACAGGGATGTTTGCTACTGGGGAGAGTTTAAACTAGAATTGCTGGGGGGTGGGAACTAAACTGAAGAGGCTGGGGAAGAGGCGATTGGCTCACAAATAGAGAACACTTAGAGACAGTGTGTGAGGGAGGATAGACGGGTGATCGAGAGGGGACATACTCAGACCGATGGTTTGATATATGTCTATTTTAATGCAAGGAGTATTTTGAACAAAGCCGATGAGCTTACAGCGTGGATCAGTACTTGGAGCTACGATGTTGTGACCATTACAGAGATTTGGATGGCTCTGGGGCAGGACGGCTACTTCAAGTGCCAGGATTTAGATGTTTCAGAAAGGACAGGGAGGGAGGCAAAAGAGGTGGGGGCATGGCAATGCTGATCAGAGGTAGTGTCACGGCCATAGAAAAGGAGGAAGTCATGGAGGAATTGTCTATGGAATCTCTGTGGGTGGAAGCCAGGAACAGGAAGGGGTCAATAACTCTTCTTGGTGTTTTTTTATAGACCACCCAATAGTAACAGGGACAGATAGGGAGACGGCTTCTGTAAAGGTGTAATAATAACAGGGTTGTCATGGTGGGAGATTTTAATTTCCCAAATATCCAGTGGCATGTCCCTAGAGCGAGGGGTTTAGATGGGGGCGAAGTTTGTTAGGTGTGTTTAAGAACGTTTTTTGACATAATATGTAGCTGAGCTGTACCTGATCTGGTATTGGGAAATGAACCTGGTCGTCAGATCTCTCAGTGGGAGAGCAGTTTGGAGATAGTGATTATAATTCTATTTCCTTTACCATAGCACTGGAGAGGGATAGGAAAAGACAAGTTAGGATGGCGTTTAATTGGAGCAAGGGGAAATATGAGGCTATCAGGCAGGAACTTGGAAGCATAAATTGGAAATAGATGCTCTCAGGAAACTTGGAAGAAACATGGCAAATGTTCGGGGAAATTTGCGTGGAGTTCTGCATAGAGACAGGGAAAGGATGGTAGGGTACAGGAACTGTGGTGTACAAAGGCTGTTGTAAATTTAGTCAAGAAAAAAAGAAGAGCTTATGGAGGGTTCAAAAAGCTAGGTAATGATAGAGAGCTAAAATCAGAATCAGAATCAAGTTTATTATCACCGGCATGTGATGTGAAATTTGTTAACTTAGCAGCAGCAGTTCAGTGCAATACATAAGCTAGCAGAGAGAGAGAAAAAGATAATAAAAAATAAAATAAAACATCATAATAAACAAACAAGTAAATCAATTACATGTATTGAATAGATTTAAAAAATGACCAAAAACAGGAAAACTGTATATTAAACAAAAAAATGAGGTAGTGTCCAAGGGTTTAAAGTCCATTTAGGAATTGGATGGCAGAGGGGAAGAAGCTGAATTGCTGAGTGTGTGCTGGAGGTCTTTAACAACGGATGCTGTCTTTCTGAGACACCGCTCCCTGAAGATGTCCTGGCTACTTTGTAGGCTAGTACCCAAGATGGAACTGACTAGATTTACAACCCTCTGCAGCTTCTTTCAGTCCTGTGCAGTAGCCCCTCCATACCAGACAGTGATGCAGCCTGTCAGAATGCTCTCCACGGTACAACTATAAAAGTTTTTGAATGTATCTGTTGACATGTCAAACCTCTTCAAAGTCCTAACCAAGTATAGCCACTGTCTTGCCTTCTTCATGACTGTATTGATATGTTGGGCCCAGGTTAGATCCTCAGAGATCTTGACACCCAGGAATTTGAAGCTGCTCACTTTCTCCAGTTCTGATCCTTCTATGAGGATTGGTATGGGTTCTTTCGTCTTACGCTTCCTTAAGTCCACAATTGGCTCTTTCATCTTACTGACGTTGAGTGCCAGGTTGTTGCTGTGACACCATTCCACTAGTTGACATATCTCACTCCTGTACGTCCTCTCGTCACCACCCGAGATTCTACCAACAATGACTGTAGTGTCAGCAGATATGTAGATGGTATTTTAGCTATGCCAAGCCACACAGTCATGTGTCTACAGAGAGTAGAACAGTAGGCTAAGCACACACCCCTGCGGTGCACCAGTGTTGACCATCAGATATCACCTTCAATCTCATTCGAAATCATCTCTTCACCCTTGAAATAGCCCTCCACAAATCATACCTGATTTTCTGGATCAGGCAGCATACTCATCCAGATCCAAACATGAATCTCCAAAGATTATAAGACTAGCAGGAAGGAGCTCAAGAAAGAAATTACGAGAGCCAGAAGGGTACCATGAGAAGGCCTTGACGGACAGGATTAAGAAAAACCCCAAGGCATTCTTCAAGTATGTTAAGAGCAAGAGGATAGATGTGACAGCATACAACTAAACAAGTGTGACAGTGTAAAAGTGTGTGTGAAACCGGAGGAGATAGCAGAGGTACTTAATGCGTACTTTGCTTCAGTATTCACTACAGAAAATATCTTGCCAATTGTGGTGATGACTTGAAGCAGACTGAAAAGCTTGAGTATGTAGATATTCAGGAAGAGGATGTGAAGGAGCTTTTGGAAAGCATCAAGTTGGATAAGTCACCAGGACTGGACGCTATGTACCCTCAGCTACTGTGGGAGGTGAGACAGGAGATTACTGAACTTCTGGCGATGATCTTTGCATCATTAATACGGACAGGAGAGGTTCCGGAGGATTGGAGGGTTGCGGATGTTGTTTCATTATTC
Source organism: Mobula hypostoma (assembly GCF_963921235.1). Lineage (NCBI taxonomy): Eukaryota > Metazoa > Chordata > Chondrichthyes > Myliobatiformes > Myliobatidae > Mobula > Mobula hypostoma. The sequence goes on along the minus strand of NC_086130.1, from coordinate 5,685,482 downwards.
AAGAAAGGGAGTAGAGATAGCCCAGGAAATTATAGACCAGTGAGTCTTACTTCAGTAGTTGGTTAAGTTGATGGAGAAGATCCTGAGAGACAGAATTTATGAACATTTGGAGAGGAATAATATGATTAGGAATAGTCAGCATGGCTTTGTCAAATGCAGGTCATGCCTTATGAGCCTGATTGAATTTTTTGAGGATGTAACTAAACACATTTATGAAGGTAGAGCAATAGGTGAATTTCAGCAAGGCATTTGACAAGGTACCCATGCAAGGCTTATTGAGAAAGTAAGAAGTTATGGGATCCAAGGAGACATTGCTTTGTGGATCCAGAACTGGATTGCCCACAGAAAGGAAAGACTGGTTTTAGATGGGTCATATTCTGCATGGAGGTCGGTGACCAGTGGTGTGCCTCAGGGATCTGTTCTAGGACCCCTACTCTTTCTGATTTTCATAAATGACCTGGATGAAGAAGTAAAGGGATGGGTTAGTAAGTTTGCTGATGACACAAAGGTTGGAGGTGTTGTGGATAGTGTGGAGGGCTGTCAGATGTTACAGCGGGACATTGATAGGATGCAAAAATGGGCTGAGAAGTGGCAGATGAAGTTCAACTCAAGTAAGTGTGAGGTGGTTCATTTTGGTAGGTCAAATATGATGACAGAATATACTGTTAATGGTAAGGCTCTTGGCAGTGTGGAGGATCAGAGGGATCTTTGGGTCTGAATCCATAGGCCGCTTAAGGCTGCTGCACAAGTTGACTCTGTGGTTAAGACGGCATACGGTGTACTGGCCTTCATCAATTGTGGAATTGAATTTAGGAACCGGAGGTAATGTAACAACTATATAGGACCCTGGTCAGACCCCACTTGCAGTACTGTGCTCAATTCTGGTTGCCTCACTACAGGAAGGATGTGGAAACCATAGAAAGGATGCAGATTTACAAGGATGTTACCTGGATAGGGGAGTATGCCTTATGAGAATATGTTGAGTGAAGTTGGCTTCTTTTCCTTGGAGCGATGAAGGATGAGAGGTGACCTGATAGAGGTATATAAGATGATGACAGGCATTGATCGTGTGGATAGTCAGAGGTTTTTTTCCCGGGGCTGAAATGGCACAGTGGGCACAGTTTTAAGATGCTTGGAGGTAGGTATACAGGAGATGTCAAGGGTAAACTTTTTACACAGAGAGTGGTGAGTGTGTGGAAGGGGTTGTCGGTAACTATGGTGGAGGCAGATACGATAGAGTCTTTTAAGAAACTCCTGTATAGGTATTTGAAGCTCAGAAAAATAGGGGGATATGGGTAACCCAAGGAAATTTGCCAGGTAAAGACATGTTCGGCACAGCTTTGTGGGGTGAAGGGCCTGTATTGCGGTGTAGGGTTTCTACATTTCTAAAGAAGGAACCAACACAATCTGCTGGCCAAAACTGCTCTGCAAAATCTGTGGCTACCACGTCAATCTCACCCAAGTTTGTTCTGTATTACAAACTATAAACGGTATAAATATATTCACTCAACTTTCTTCAACTGCCATAACTTTCCACTTGTACCTTTCTTCTTGTAGCCATCAATAACACCAATCTGCCCACAGACAGGTTTGAACAATGAGAAAGTGAAGAGGAAGCAAACCATAAATCAGCTTAGTCAGGCATATTACACAATAACTTAAAAATATAGTTTGGATGTGGTATGGAAGAGGATGGGATTGGGCAGAGAAAGATATTTTAATGAAACAGCCCGCAATCCTCTTCTACTCATTTTAATATTCCGGCTATGGCTAAGCCTAGCTTGAATGCCATATTCAAGTTTACTGATGACACTAGTGTGGTAGGCCGAATCAAAGGTGGCTCCAAGACATTTGATTTCTCTAAATCAAGCGACTGAGAGATGGCTCTGCACTTTGAAAAATTTAGGATTGCAACCAATCTCACTCAGGCATCAGAAAAGCATCAAGTAAGTACATTGACATACTGCAAGGTTGACAAATCAGATGACCTTATGGGGTGGACTAAGACTGAGTGACGCTTAGAAAAAGGAGTACAAAACCGTGTGCGATAAATTCAAATAATATTTCACCGAGAAACGAAATGGAAATATGAGAGTAGAAAGTTCTTCAGGACATCAAAGAGTGATAGGGAACAATTGGCAGTATCAGGGAAGAGTGGAATTTATCATAGTAGGTAATAGGTAGAACCAACTATAGCGAGGATGATGGAATGATGGAACCAGGTGAGGGTTGTTACAGAGGCTAGTAGGTAATAGCGGAATAGAATGGAGTCAGGTTTTGGGGAAGTTGCAATCAACAGGAGGAATGAAAAATAGAAGAAGCACAGAAAGGAAGGTTCAAAGGGAGATCTTAAAAATTTCATTTCCACTTTTAATTTTTATTGGCTGCTCTCCCTTCCAAAGAGACACAAGCTGAAATTTTTTTAACTTAAAACTTCTCGCTGCACTTAATTTTTTAACTCAGAAGTCTTGCTCTGCTTCAACAAGTAGGTAGATATCATGGGTTCGTTTAAAATTTTCTCTTCACTACTTTATATTTTGTAAATCCTATACATAGTACTAATCAAAGAAGAGACAGGAAATGTGAGTACATTAGCATTGTAATGATTTTGCCATTCACATACTCCGTCCAAATAACCCATAGTGAATTATTTCATCATCAAAGAATACTTAATCAAACAATATATTTATGTTTACTCAAATATTCAAATATTATTGAAATATTAAATACACAACAAATAATTCCTGATTAAGACCATAAGATATAAAAGCAAAATTACGATACTTGGCCAATCAAGTCTGTTCTGCTGTTTCATCACAGCTGATCCATTTTCCCTCTCAACCCCTATTTCCTAACTTTTCCATATATCCCTTCATGCCTTGAATTATCAACAATCTATCCACCTCTGCCTTAAATATACTCAGTGGCTCCACAGCCACCCATGGCAACGAACTGCAGAGATTTTCCACTCTCTGGCTAAAACAAAATCCCTCCTCATCTCTGTTCTAAAAGGTTACCCCAGTATTCTAAGGTTGTATCCTCTGGTCTTAAGATTCCCCCACCTTATTCAAAGAACAATCAGCTTTAACTAAATTTATTTTCCCATACTATATAAAGGGACAGCATTTAACAGCACTTCTTTTCGAAGTGCTTACTGTCTGCTCTTAAGATTGAGCTGCCTTATCATACTCAATGATATTTTTGCCTTATCACATTCAATGATATTCCAATATTTTCCTGTGTTTTTTTCTCCATCTAATACAGTAGATTTTGGTTAATAAGGAAACACCAGAAAAGTATATTTTGACCCAAGTAAGCAGTTGCCTTAATTAGCTGGTTACATGGAAATAGTTAAAAAAGTATAAAAAATGAACTACTGATTAACTAAATAACAAAATATATATTTAAATGAAATACAGAATAAATCAGAACACTACCAAAATAAAAACAATGCTATAAACAGTTCAACCAGACCCTGCTCGACAAGTATGTTGCTTCAGTCGTTGCGTATCAGCACGACTACGTTGGTGACCCCTACGGTTCAACGGCATTTGGACCCAGCATGAACGACTCGGCTCTTGAGAATGCAGTTTCTCTTAAACTGCCAACTTTCTGGACCACCCAAACCCTGGTCTGGTTTGAGCAAGTGGAGGCCCAGCTCCAGGTCAGGCAAATTGTCTCAGACGCCACCAGATATTACTACATGGTGGGCACCCTTGACCAGGAGACAGCGGGCCGCGTTATCAACTTCCTGCATCAGCCCCCAGCAACAGATAGGTACGAGGCATTCAAGGCCCTGTTAATCCACACATTTGGCCTCTTCTGCTGTGAACGGGCCGCGCGGTTACTGCATATGGACGGCCTGATGAGCAACATGCTAGCACTGGCAGACAGCCATAAGCCTTGCCTGCTGTTTGAACAGATCTTCTTGGAGCAAATGCCAGAAGACATCCACCTCCTGCTAGCAGATGAAGACTTCAGCACGGACATGCTTTGGCGGACCAAACAAAATGGCAGAACCACCATCGAAATTAGTGCTGCCGCACGGCTGGAAACCCAGCCCTCCCACACCCCAGTGGCGGAGCACGTAACACCCACACCAAGGGACAGCACCACTTCTGAGTCTTGGTGTTTTTATCATCAAAGCGGGGTTCCGGGGCCCGCCGCTGCCAACCACCAGGCTCGTTCCAGTGAAACATAGGACCAGCCATCGCTGTTGGCTACAGCGGCTGGGCACTGTGATAGCCTCCTCTACGTTTGGGACAAGCACTCCGGGCGTAGATTCCTGGTGGAGACGGGGGCGGAAATCAGTGTCCTACTCCCCCCCCTCACCCGAGCCACGATACCTGAACTAGAAGAACAGGACCAGAACTTACAGCAGCCAACAGCAGCACCATCCGCACCTGCGGCACAAGAACCATCCCCTTGCAGTTCGGTTCCAGCTGCTTTATATGGACATTTACGCTGGCCGCAGTATCACAGTCATTGCTGGGTGCGGACTTCCTCTGTGTGCACTGCCTGCTCGTGGATTTGAAGGGATGACGACTGGTTGATGTGAAGATGTTTCAGACTTTCTCCCTCAGTGAGGCCTGGTTACCAGCCCCACACCTGGACTCCGTCACTTATTCCGACAAAGAGTTCACCAGAGTGTTATTGGAGTTCCCATTTATCATCACGCCACAGTTTTCCTCAACAAACCCCAACCATATCCCCACACTTAGACCTCCCCTTCATGCCCGGGCCCGCAGGCTACCGCCCGACAAGCTCTGCCTCACGAAGGAGGAATTCAAGAAGATGGAGGAGATGGGAACTGTGCGGCATTCCGACAGTCTATGGGCCTCCCCACTCCATATGGTGCCCAAGTCCACGGGAGGGTGGAGACTGTGCGGCCACTTTAGGAGGCTGAACGACACCACCACTTCTGATCACCAGTACCGCATATCCGGGACTTTATGGCCAACCTGCACCGAGGCACGCATCCTTTCGAAGATTGACTTGGTCCGAGGGTGTCATCAGATGTACCCAAGACAGCCCTCATTACCCACTTAGGCCTGTTCAAGTTCTTCAGGTTGCCGCTCGGGCTCAAAAACACGGAGCAGACATTCCAGCGCCTGATGGACGCAGTAGGGCGAGATCTGGACTTCCTGTTCATCTACCTGGATGACACGCTTATCGCCAGCGGCCTTCGCCAGGAACATCTAACATATCTACGTCTGCTCTGCCACTGCCTAAGCGACTACGGCCTATCAATCCCACCAAGTGCCAGTTTGGCCTACCCGCCAAAAACTTCTTGGGACACTGGATCGACCACCATGGAGCTGTTCCTCTGCCGGCGAAAGTTGAAGCCACCCGCCAATTCGCCAGACACAGCACTGTTAGAGGCCTGCAGGAATTTGTTGCGATGGTTAACTTTTATCGCCATTTCCTGCCCTCAGCAGCTCGGATCATGCGGCCCCTTTTCGGCCTGATGTCCGGCAAGGTCAAAGAGGTCACCTGGACAGAGGAGGCGAAGGCAGCTTTCAAACAAGCCAAGAATGCGCTAGCAAACGCCACGTTCCTGGTCCACCCCCGGGTCGACGACTCCACTGCCCTCACTGTGGATGCCTCTGATGTGGCAGTTGGCGGCGTGCTTGAGCAGCTCATCGAAGGTCAGTGGAAACCGCTCGCTTTCTTCAGCCGGCACCTACGACCCCCGGAACTTAAGTACAGGGCTTTCAACAGGGAGCTGCTGGCCCTGTACCTTGCCATCCGGCACTTCAGGTATTTCCTGGAAGGGAGAGAGTTCGCAGTTTTTACAGACCACAAGCCCCTCGCTTTCACGTTTGCCAAGGTATCGGACCTGTGGTCGGGCCACCAACAACGCCATCCGTCGTACATCTTGGAGTTTACCACCACGATCAAGCACATCTCCGGGAAGAACAATGTGGTAGCTGACACACTGTCATGCACCTCCGTCCAATCAGTACACTCTGTGTTTACGGGGGTAGATTTTGCGGCGTTAACTAAGGCACAGCAACTGGACAGCAAGATGCCGGCGTACCGAACTGCAGTCTCAGGACTCCGCCTCGAAGACATACCCATTGGGCCCGAAGGTAAGAAGCTCCTTTGCATTGTGTCCACGGGGCAACCTCAGCCCTTTGTCTCGACCGCTTGGAGGCACCGCTTGCACAGTTTAGCCCACCCTTCCATCCGGCTGATTGCAGACAGGTTTGTGTGGCACGGTCTACGCAAGCAGGTCAGGCACTGGGCCAGGACATGCACGCACTGTCAAACCTCCAAAATCCAGAGGCACATGAGGTCCCCACTGCAACCCTTCCAGCCAACAAATAGCAGGTTTGAACATGTCCACGTGGACATCGTCGGCCCACTGCCGGTTTCAAGAGGAGCGAGATACCTGTTTGCCATGGTGGACAGGTTCACGAGGTGGCCGGAAGCTATCCCACTCGCTGACACGGCCATGGAGACATGCGCCAGAGCCCTGATTACCACCTGGGTGGCACGGTTCGGACTCCCAGCCCACGTCACTTCAGATAGAGGTGTGCAGTTCACATCGACTCTGTGGTCTGTGCTGGCACAACCCCTCGGAACCCAGCTCCACCGAACAACTGTTTACCACCCGCAGTCTAACAGCCTGGTGGAACATTTCAACAGGCACTTGAAGTCGGCCCTGATGGCACGCCTTCGAGGGCCAGACTGGGGGACGAACTCCCCTGGGTGCTGCTTGGTATCCACACGGCACCCAAGGAGGACCTGGCCGCATCATCAGCCGAACTGGTTTACGGTGCCCTGCTCACAGTTCCCAGTGAGTTTGTGCCAGCACCCTGTGGCCCGGAGGACACACCTGCTGAGGTCCTAACTAACATACATCAAAGTTGCTGGTGAATGCAGCAGGCCAGGAAGCATCTGTAGGAAGAGGTGCAGTCGACGTTTCAGGCCAAGACCCTTCGTCAGGACTAACCAGGAGCGGCTTGGAACACTTGCTCCAGTCCCAACGTCCCACCACGGAACAACGCCCTCTTTCGTACCCAAGGACCTACAACAGAGCAAGTATGTTTTTGTTCGCCGAGGCTCACACAGACCATCCCAGCAGCGACTATACGAAGGACCCTACAAGGTGGTGCGCCATAATGGGACAGCCTGTGTTCTCGACATCGGTGGTCGTGAAGAGACTTTTACCATTGACCGTCTCAAACCAGTGCATCTAGACCTTGAATGCCCGGTTGCAGTACCACCCCCACAACGTCGAGGCCGGCCACCTAAAAGATCTGACAGTGTGCAGGCTGTGGACTCTGCACCTCCTAGCACTGATTCTGGGGGGGGGGGGGGGTCATGTGGCGACTCGCCCACACGGCAAGCGAACCGGCTCCAGCAGTCACCAGCGAGTCCGCAGCCAGTGGCAACCGAGAGGGCTCTGAGTGCGGGCCAGACCTCAGCCCGGAAGCCGACGTCACTTCTGCCCCACAAAGAGCAGGAGATGCTGGGAGCAGGTTACTTAAGCATGCGCAGTTTGAAACAGTAAACAGTTCAACCAGACCCTGCTCAACTCAGTGTGTTGCTTTCACTCGTTGCGTATCAGCGCGACTACAATTGGTTCCTAATAGTTATCAATGGAGGAATTCAGCCAGCTGACATGTTATTCTAACTGACTAAAATAAAAATCACTACTTTTTGAATACCAACACTATCAATTGACCTGCTCTTTAATGCAAATAGCTAATCGTCCAATCATGTATCAGCAATTTAATGCATAAAAGCATGTAGACATGGTCAAGAAGTTCAGTTGTTGTTCACAATAAGCACAGGAAGATGAAGGAAATGTGATCTAAAGTGACTTTGACCTCTGATGCCAGATGGGATGACTTGAACAGTTCTGTGAGCAAAACAGACTTGTTAATGTCAGAGGAGAATGGTTAGATTAACTCAAGCTAAAGGAAAGAATAGTAACTCAGCTACAAAGTTTTACAACAATTTTGTATAGCACAGCACACAAATGAAACCTTGAAATGGATAGGCTACAGCAGAAGACACACTAAGTTCCTCACTGTACCTAATAAAGTGGTCACTGAGTGTATCTCCATTTTACCTATTCTTCTAGGCAGAGATATCAGAAAAATGTTTAGAATCTCCAGGAACACCATATGAAATTTGAGAATCTTTGTTCTGCGAATAGCTAATAAAACAAAAAAATGCAAACTAGTATGCACCATACCATATTTGTGAATAAAAACTGGCACAAAAATTAAGCACCCAGAGATAACAGTGACCTCCAAAATGGATAGTCACAAGCCTGGGTTTAAAAGAAGGATGGTTAGTCATGGGGTTAACAACCTCCCCTTACAAAACCCAAAGCTAGTCAACTACAGAAATGTCAACAGAAACTCCAAACAGCTCATGTTCGGAGAGAAGGGATCTAGGAAATGGGCTACAGCTTAAGAGACTGGCCCAACGTGAGGACTCTAGCAAGCTAAGTCCCAGCAGGGATGATAGGCTTTTGTAAGTAAGAAATAACAGGGAAATGCAATATCTGTATTGTATGTTGAAAATAATTTACTCAATGTGTGCTCTGATTCAACTGTTTGAATACAAGCAAAGATGTTTACATCAAATTTAATATTTAGAAATAGTGGCAAATTAAAATCTACATACCTGCAATCTTTATGTTAAGGTTAGCATCCAGGAGTAAGTTTTCCGCCTTCAGATCTCTATGTACAATGTTTCGACAATGACAAAAATGAACAGCTGCAACAATTTGCTTGAATTTCTTTCGGGCTTCTTTCTCTGCCATTCGTCCATGGGCCACAAGGTGATCTACAGTTTTGAAAGAGAGGCAAAATGAGGCACAGTATCAGGTACATGAATTAAACAACAGCTGCAACAAGTAATGTTTCACATATTTCTAGCTTTCATCAGACTCCTGGGTCAGCTACAGTGTTAAACTGACTCTGTGGCTCTAAACTCCCTGTTGAGGATTTTGCAGCTCAAGCTCTGTGTGTTATTTGTTTACTTTTTTTTTACATGACTTGTTTTTTTCACAATGGGTGTTTAACAGTTTTAGCTGAGTGGATTTAAAAATGTTTTTATTGTGTTTCTGTTTCATGGCTGCTTGTAAGAAGTCTAATCTCAAAGTTATATATTATACAACATATAGTATGAGGTTGTATATACAGGTGTTCCCAGCTTTTCGAACGTTTGCTTTACGACACATCGCTGTTACGAAAGATCTACATTAGTTACCTGTTTTCGCTAACAGAAAATGTTTTCACTGTTACGAAAAAAGGCAGCACGCGTCCCAAGCAGCCAAGCCCCTCCCCTGGAACTGCATTCTAGCCGGAACTGCTTAAACACATGCCTGTGAGCAGCAGTTAGCAAGATGAGTTCCAAGGTATCTGAAAAGCCTGAAAGAGCTCGTAAGGGTGTTACACTTAACCTAAAACTAGACATAATTAAGCGTTTCGACATAGAAGATGATGACCTGCCTGCCCTGATGTAAACAGACGACGATGAGATGACACCCCAGTGTCCCATAACCCCAACCCCCCGGCCGCGGAGAATGCAGCGGTAGCCAGGACACACCCAGCACATCGTTAAGAAAAAAAGTCAAAATAAACAAGCAATTAGGTGCCTCCTGGCACGTAAATGTTAGCCCAGATTGAAGTGATTGCTGATTGCGTCGCCTCTGACCCGGGCCAACATTTACGTGTCGGGCGGCACCTAATTAATTAGCTTGTTTATTTCAGCTTTTTTCTTTAAGATGTGCTGGGTGCGTCCCGGCTACCGCTGTACCACTGCATTCTCCATGGATCGGTACTGGTTTGCTGCCCAGAGGTTGGGACCACTGCACCATCCCAACCTCTGACGATTCAGCCTAACACACCATCATCAGTCGGTAAGTGATACTACACTGTACATACACTATTTCTACTATAATAGGCTGTGTATTTTTATGTGTTATTTGGTATGATTTGGCAGCTTCATAGCTTAAAGGTTACTGGTGTTTCTGCCCAGAGCGCTTGCATGAGATTTTCACTAAGGTGGACAGTTCAGCAATGATTGTAGAAAAGTGTTTCTACTTTATATAGGCTGTGTATTTATCATATCATTCCTGCTTTTACTATATGTTTTAGGTTTTATGTGTTATTTGGCATGATTTGGTAGGTTATTTTTAGGTCTGCCAATGCTCACAAATTTTTCCCATATAAATAAATGGTAACTGCTTCTTCGCTTTACGACATTCCGGCTTACGAACCGTTTCATAGGAACGGTCTACCTTCGAGATTGTGGGGAAACCTGTACATACAACACTGTACAAAAGTCTTAGGTATATATAGCAAAAATAAGAAGGTAGTTGGGAAGAGAAATAAGAGAATTTGGGTTTGTATTAGCTCAGTGATATTAAGTGTTAATTGGTAACTGGAAGGGCACAATATACAGTACTGTGCAAAAGTCTTAGGTACCTTGGCATATATGCACAGTACAGTACTTTGATCATCAATGTACTTCGGTCTTTGAAGTTGAACGACATAAAAAAATAATCAATGGTAAATTTATTAAGATCAAGAGCCATATACTTTCTTTATGCATCACCTCCCTGAATACTAACAAATCCTTTCATAGATATTTTTGTTTTAATAATGTGAAAGAATCAACACAGTGGAAAGGAAAAAATCAATACAGTCAAGTTTAGCTTATTTGGTGGGTATTTTAGAAAAATCAATTATAACTGGCAATCAAACACTTGATTCCAGCAGTAAATACTGCATGTTTTTATTGTTAAATGTTAAAATACTGAAGAACTATGTATGTAAATTTTTAAAGGATCACTCTGTCACTTGTGAAGACCAATACTCACAACCAAATAATGTAAAAAAACATTCTTTAGAGACAAGGTGATTAATTACTTTTACACAAATCAGCACTTTTTGCTTGCTCTGAGGCATGAAGGACCAGAAGGACCTCCAACCTCCAACAGTAAACTCATGTTCTATGTGTTACGTACCCCGTAACTGGGTTGCCAAACCAGCAGAAATGGATCACTCAGTTGGAGTCTGGAGTACTAGAACTAAGGAAGTTTTATTAAAGAAACAAGCAACACAGTAATCGAAAGGATAATAAATGCAACAGTTCAGCGATTATAAACACACATGTGCACAGAATTAAGATAACAGCATCAATCAAGCTCTATCGTTGTCTAGGGGTAAATGACCAAATTTCAAAGTGACCCAAAGTTCAGTCCAGTTTAGTAGTTCAGTTTGCAGTAATCGTTGCCATGGCGATGGACAACGTGGGGGGAGAGAGAGAGAGAGAACAGGAACAACTGATCATTCAGACACGGCTTCACTCACAGACCGGCGATTTTGGGCAGGTCCTTGGTGATGTCACCTGAGGTCACCGACTGTGACCCCTCCTCCAGATGCGGTCGATCCTCTGTAGTGAACCCGGCACCCAGGCAAGGGTGGACACACACCGGGTTCCCGCTGATCGTACCTTTCCACCCTGGCCGTTGTCTGGTACTTCCCACCGACTCGTGAGAAGCGTACCGCTTCCAGGGTCTCGTTACCTCGGGTGGCGTGTGTGCTGCCTTAGCGAACCTGTCCCTTTTTATCCCCCTGCTGGGGCATCGCCTGTCCATCACTTCAAACAGTTCAGGGTTCAAAGGGGGAGCCGCTCCAGACAGCTCTCTCTCCCACGTCCCTTCATTACACATCTCCAGACGCTGCTCCATTGTTCCTTATCTCTCCTTCCCCTGAGGGCAGGTGGCAGACCAACTGCTGATGCCACTGATGCTAACCCAGGCCAGCAAACATCTTAATTTTATGTGTATTCTCGTCACACTTCCCCCCTTTAAGGATTTTTACCGGGAGGTAAAAATTACAAACATGAATACATTATTTGATACATACACAAATATACATCTTTAACAGCTAGTTGGCTAACACAGCGAGTTTGAAGCTGTCAACACCTTGACAGACAGTCATCACATTTTCTGTTCCTTTTACACATGTTATTAATAATCCCTTAGACCAGGCTCCAACTCAGCAAACTTCATAGTGGCCAAAAACACTGATGAATTGCGACCAATGTAACCTCTCATTTGGTTTTGTCCCGGACCACAATAACAAGGGTCGCCCCATTCTGACTCAGTTTTCTCTCACAAGGGCTTAGTAGAAGGGGGACGGGTATTGACCGCAGAGTTATTGCAAAACTTCCTGCAGTACCCCACCATCTCCAAGAGCCTTCTGAGGGCCCTCTTGTCTGTCGGGGTTGGGAGGTCAGCGATAGCCTGCACTGTAGCTTGCATTGCTGCCAGCTGCCCCTGTGTCACCACAATTCCCAGGTAAGTGACCCTCGTGTGGCCGAATTCATTTTTTTCAAGGTTCACTATCAAGCTGGCTTCAGACAGCCGTATTAAATTGCCAATACACACCTCTGTGTTCATCAGCCCTTTAGTCACTGAATTACTCATTATATATCGGTGTTCTTTACTAGGCTGCCCTATTGTAACAGACATCACCCAACGTCCCAGTTCTTTGCATTTCCTCGGGACAATCAAACACACGGGTGCGAGTCGTTTAATTACTTCTAAAGATTCGCTTTGTTCAGGGATTAAGGGAGAGACCTTATCAGTAGACCTGGCCAAAACAATAGCCTTCTCCCATCTGACCGATCCCATCCTAATCTTTTCAAAATGGTTTTTTCCTCTTATCAGGGGGCCCCTAGCTTCATTGATTTCCACGCTAACACCGACTAGGTTTGTTAGCATATCAAAAGCCGGTGACCGTCTCAGTTCGCGTCGGTCATGATCAATAACATTTTTCCCCCTGGGCAGCCGGTAAATCTCTTTCACGATTCCACCAACTGTTTCCTCCAGCACCGCAAAATGTCCACCGGGGGGTACCTCGTGGGCCGTGTTAAAAACCTCATCCCCATAACTCTTTTCCACCACCCCCCATTCCTCATCTGCGGGTACTGTCCTTGATTTCCCTTTCTTCCTTAGCACTTCCTCATCCGCACAATAGCCTACTAGTTCCCTTGTCAAGGCTGTGTCAGAGAGAGCTGTCTCTGCCACAACCATCAGCCCCTCGTCTCGCTCCTGTGTCTGCACAAATTCTTTCCTGGATACTGCTACGTCTGTCCCAGCTCCCTCACTACCTCTTGTCTCACTACACCCCGTCTCATACAAGGTTGGCAGAAATGTTTCAGCTAAATTTATGTCGGCCTCTGCAGCTTTCCTCGCCATCCGCCGAGTTACTGCGCAAACGGGATAAACCTGCGAGTCCACGGGCGGGGCCTCCATGCTGGCAGGCTGACTTGTCAGCCTCACGGCAGGGAACACAATTCCTCTGGCGATGTCATTACCGAGCAAGACTTCCACGTCTTTCATCGGTAATTCGGACCTCACCCCGACCGTGACCAGTCCAGAGACCAGGTTGCTCTATAAGTGTATCTGGTGCAAAGGGACTGACTCTGTCCCTTCCACAACACCTTTGACCTCTACCTCCCCAGTCTGGGTCTCTGAGCTAAACTCTAATACACTCTTCAGTATTAGTGACTGACACGCTCCCGTGTCTCTCCAGATCCGCACTGGAACTGGTTTTAACCTCTCCTTCACTGACACCAGTCCGGCCGAGATAAACCTCTCGCGCCCTTCCTGGACTTTTTCAGACCTGTCCTTCCCTAGCGATTCGCTTAACAGCTCGATACAGCCATTCAAAATTTCCGCTTTTCCTTTCCCCGTCTCCTTCCTTGGGGCAAAGCACCTGGACGCAAAGTGTCCGGCTTTCCCACAATTATAACAGACGACCCCAGGAGACTTCCTACCAGACTGCTCCCGGTCTACCTTATCCTTTTCACTAGTCCCTGGCTTACTTTCTGACTTTTCCAGCGGACTCTCCCCGCCGTCCTGACTACCCTTCTGGTAGCCTTTACTCGGGGCAAACTTCATTTTATGCGTCAACGCATACTCATCCGCTAACTTAGCAGTTGCGGCTAACGTGGCTGCCTCTTTCTCATCGAGGTAGGGTCTCATACCCTCAGGGACACAACCTTTAAACTGCTCAATCAGAATCAGCTGCAGCAGTCTGTCATAATCCCCCTCTACCCCCTTCGAGGTGCACCAACGCTCACAATATGTTTGCATCTCACGAGCAAACTCCAAATACGTGCGGTCCCACTGCTTCCTCGCATTCCGGAACCTCTGCCGGTATGCCTCCGGGACCAACTCATAAATCCTGAGGATGGCCTCTTTCACCACCTCATACCTCTGGGCATCTTCCGCGGACAAAGCGGAGTAAGCTTCTTGGGCCTTCCCTTTCAGTACACTCTGAAGTAAAACAACCCACTTATCCCTCGGCCAGTCCTGACTTATAGCCACTTTTTCGAAGTGGAGAAAGTACCGATCCACGTCGGTATCGTCAAATGGGGGAACCAGCCTAACCTCCTGGGTCGCCCGGAACCCTCCACCTTGGTTCGGCACGAGCCCCTGCTCGGCCCTTATCTTTAACTTCTCCAGCTCAAATTCCCTTTCCCTCTGTTTCCCTCTCTCTTCTCGCTCCCATTGCCTCTCTTTCTCCTCTCTCTCTAACTGTCTCTCTCTCTCTTTCTCTTCTCTCTCCAACTGCCGTACCCGGAACTCGTGCTCGAGTCTCAGTTTTTCAAGCTGTACCTGTACCGTGTCTGTAGCAGGTTTTTCAATAGACACCACCCCCAGCTCACCTTGGGGAAACACACCTTTAGATACATAGTGCTCTACAATAGCTCTGTGTATCTCCTCTCTCCTCATTGTCGACTTCACTTTGGCAAGATTCAACCGTTTGGCCACAGCTATCAATTCCGATTTCCTGGCATCCTCTAATGCCTCCAAGGTCCGCGCCTTTATAAATTCCTCAGCCTCCATTTCTGCTGTTTGTCTTTTCTTTCTTTCGGGAATTTTAACCCAATCAATTTACTCCGTCCCAAATTTAGCATTCAAAATCGCGGACGAGAACCCCACTTATGTTACGTACCCTGTAACTGGGTTGCCAAACCAGCAGAAATGGATCACTCAGTTGGAGTCTGGAGTACTAGAACTGAGAAAGTTTTATTAAAGAAACAAGCAACACAGTAATCGAAAGGATAATAAATGCAACAGTTCAGCGATTATAAACACAGATGTGCACAGAATTAAGATAACAGCATCAATCAAGCTCTATCGTTGTCTAGGGGTAAATGACCAAATTTCAAAGTGACCCAAAGTTCAGTCCAGTTTAGTAGTTCAGTTCGCAGTAATCGTTGCCACGGCGATGGACAACGTGGGGGGAGAGAGAGAGAGAGAACAGGAACAACTGATCATTCAGACACGGCTTCACTCACAGACCGGCGATTTTGGGCAGGTCCTTGGTGATGTCACCTGAGGTCACCGACTGTGACCCCTCCTCCAGATGCGGTCGATCCTCTGTAGTGAACCCGGCACCCAGGCAAGGGCGGACACACACCGGGTTCCCGCTGATCGTACCTTTCCACCCTGGCCGTTGTCTGGTACTTCTCACCCACTCATGAGAGGCGCACTGCTTCCAGGGTCTCGTTACCTCGGGTGGCGTGTGTCTGTGTCTTAGCGAAACTGTCCCTTTTTATCCCCCTGCTGGGGCATCGCCTGTCCATCACTTCAAACAGTTCAGGGTTCAAAGGGGGAGCCACTCCAGACAGCTCTCACTCCCCCGTTCCTTCATTACACATCTCCAGACGCTGCTCCATTGTTCCTTATCTCTCCTTCCCCTGAGGGCAGGTGGCAGACCACTTGCTGATGTCACTGATGCTAACCTAGGCCAGCAAACATCTTAATTTTATGTGTATTCTCGTCACATATGAAAGACCAAACAGGCTGATTTGCTAAAACCCAGCTGGCTTAGTTCAGGCTAGGAGATTTCAGGAAGAGAAAACAAGAGGTCCATGAACCGGTCTTCATTGGAGGATAGAGATGAACAGCATCAGCAACTTTATATTCCTATATGTTATTATTTTGAAAGACTGTTTTGAGCCCAGCATGGAAATGCAATTATGAAGAAATTACAGCTGTGCTTCCACTTCCTTAGAAGTTTGTGAAGATTGGGCACGACATCTAAAATGCTGACAGACTTCTACGTGGTGGAGAGTATATTGGCTGGTTGCATCACAGCAAGACATGGAAACACCAATGCCCTTGATCAGAAAATCCTACGAAAAATGGTAGATATGGCCTAGTCCATCATATGTAAAGCCCTTCCCTCCATTCAGAACACCTGTATGGAAAGCTTTCATAGGAAAGCTGTATCCATTATTGTATAGGTAAGTGTACGGTGGATGGGTAGGTGTCTGGGTATGAAAATTGGCATGGCAGGGAAATGGTTAATAATTAGGAATTTGTGGGCCTGTTATGTTGTTGGGCAGATTGAACTTGATAGCAGATAAGGGGAGAACAATATGTGACTCTGGTCTACCTGATACCATGTCCGAGAGCAAGCAAAAAGTGCTGATTTGTGTAAAAGTAATTAATCACCTTCTCTCTGAAGAGTTTTTTTTTACATTGTTTGGTTGTGAGATTAATAGGTTACATTGTCCCTGAGGGGGCAAAGGCCGGTTGTTACAGGTTACCCGACCTTGGGACTTGCAGGTATGGAGGATGTATGTTGGCTTAACACGTGGCCAGGACTTGGAATTGGCCCAAGCTGGGGTCATGTACATGTTGGATTGGATGCCTAGCCCCTTCCGGCTGGACTGGGAGGTGGTGATTGACCTATAAAGGTGTGCAAGTTCTTTCTTGAGCACACCACTTGCCTGGATCCCACCTTCAGGCTAAGCAGCTGAACCGGTGTCAAGGACCTCCACCCCAGCCTGTCAACTGTCAATCGCCTGCTTCAGGGACCACGCAGACGTTGCTAAGTATACTTGGTGGTGTAGACCACTAGGAGTTGCTTAAGTTAGCCCTACCTATTAGTGGTGTAGGTAGTGTATAATAGAAAGCATTTCTCACTACTCTCTATTTTCTTCTCTGTATTAACAATAAAGTGAGTCTCAGAGGAACTATCGAGTCTGGGTCCATTTGTTCAAGCGAAACCAAATAGTTGCAGCATCCACCCCTCACGGTTATTCTTACTGGGTATCAGTTTTGTGGAACAATCATCTAGGACCCCCACCACCCAGGTCATGTTTTCTTCTTACAGTTGTCATCAGGAAAAAAGTACAGAAGTCTCAAGACTCACATCGCCAGGTTCAGTTATTACCCCTCAAATAATAGGCTCCTGAACCAAGGGGATAACTTCACTCAACTTAGAACACAGAAAATAGAAAACCTACAGCACAATACAGGCCCTTCAGTGCACAAAGTTGTGCTGAACATGCCCCTACCTTAGAAATTACTAGGCTTACCTATAGCCCTCTATTTCACTAAACTCCATGTACCTATTTAAATGACTCTTAAAAGACCCTATCATATCCGCCTCCACCACCGTTGCTGGCAGCCCATTTCACACACTCACCACTCTCTGAGTAAAAAACTTACCCCGACCTCTCCTCTGTACCTGCTCTCCTGGACCTTAAACCTGTGTCCTCTAGTGGCAATCATTGCAGCCCTGGGAAAAAGCCTCTGACTATCCACACAATCAATGCCTCTCATCATCTTATACACCTCTATCAGGTCATCTCTCATCCTCCGTCGCTCCAAGGAGAAAAGGCCGAGTTCACTCAACCTATTCTCATAAGGCAGGAATCCCCAACCTTTTTTGCACCACAGACCGGTTTAATATTGACAATATTCTTGCGGACCAGCTGACCGGGGGGGTGGGAGGGTGTTCAAGTAGGGTTGAACTCACCTCAACATGTCTTTTACAGTTAGGGTTGCCAACTTTCTCACTCCCAAATAAGGGACAAAAGTAGGAGTCAAATTCCGGGACACTTTACCCCAGAAAAGACTACCCTGACCATGAAGCCTTGGCGGGCACCTGTGTGCGCATGCGTGACGTGCGTATATGATATGCATATGCGCGTACATGCCGATTTTTTCCCCCACAAATCAATTTTGCCTTCATCTTCCTGACTATACTGTACATACATTATTTCTACTTTATATCGGCTGTGTATTTATCATATCATTCCTGCTTTTACTATATGTTAGTGTTATTTTAGGTTTTATGTGTTATTTGGTATGATTTGTTAGGTTATTTTTTGGGTCTGGGAATGCTCAAAAATTTTTCCCATATAAATTAATGGTAATTGCTTCTTCGCTTCACGCTATTTTGGCACGAAAGGTTTCACAGGAACGCTCTTCCTTAGCGGGGGAAATATGAGTCAAGGGCGGTTTCATATGGGACAAACCAATTTAGCCCAAGATACTGGATGTCTCGGCAAATACGAGACAGCTGGCAACCATATGTTCAAGTTCAACAGTGCGTAACAGGGAATGAGGAAAGGTACAGCTGACTCATATTGTTTCCTCACGGCCCGGTAGCACATGCTTTAGCACATGATGCTTGGGGACTGCTGTCATAAGGCATGCTCCCCAATCCAGGCAACATCCCCTTGTAAATCTCCTCTGCACCCTTTCTATGGCTTCCACATCCTTCCTGTAGTGAGCACAGTACTCCAAGTGAGGTCTGACCAGGGTCCTATATAGCTGCAACATTACCTCTTGTCTCTTAAATTCAATTCCACGATTGATGAAGGCCATGATGAAGGCCAATACACTGTATCCCTTCTTAACCACTGCACTTGCCTCCTCACTGAACTGGTCCCTTAACCTATGGATTCACTCTTCGTGACTCTTCATCTCATGCTCTTGATATTTATCGCTTATTTATTTATTATTATTTTTACTTTCTTTGTCTGTTTATATTTGCACAGCGTGTTATCTGTTGCACATTGGTTGAAAGAATAAAATGATGCAGTCTTCCATTGATTCTATTGTGTTTCTTGGAATTATCAAGTATGCCTGGAAGAAATGAATTTCTATTCATAAAACCTTCTTGAAAAAAGCTCCCCTTTTAATCCCCCCTGAAGGAAGGCAGTTTTTAAAAAAACTTCTTCGAGTGCAAGAAGGGCGAGACTGTGCAGGCGCATGACGTAGACAGGACAGCGTGGAGAGTTTAAAAAAGAGACTACCCTATACAGCGGGCAGCGGAATGAGCGGTAACAGAGTGTAGGGCTTTGGCTTCAATGGGCTTCGGCGGTAAATGGGAAGAGGCGAGAGCGAAGCACCAACTCTATTTTTTTCTCCCCACCCCTTCCCCCTTCGCGAATCTGCCCAGACAGACAGGAACAGCAGGGCTCTCACAGCTAACAGTACAAGCTAATGGTTTAAAAAGTTCATCTGTTTGGCGAGGTAAGTGGGTGAGTAGACGTATTTTTCCTGTTTCATTCCTGTAGAATTAGATAGCATGCCTGCAGGGTTAGTGCTTTGTTCAGGGTGTCAGATGTGGGAATCCTGGGAGACCTCCAGCCTCCCCGATGGCCACATCTGCGCCAGGTGCACCGAGATGCAGCTCCTCAGAGACCGTGTTAGGAATCTGGAGCTGCAGCTTGATGACCTACTGCTTATCAGGGGAAGTGACAGAAACTACAGGGAGGTAGTTATCCCTAGGCTACAGGGGTCAGAAAACTGGGTCACTGTCAAGACAGGGAAAGGAAATGCCCAGATAGTGGAGAGCACACTTGTGGCTGTCCCACTCAGCAAAAAGATCTCGTTCTGGATGCTGTTGAGGGGAATGACCTGACAGGGGACACCCACGGTGACCGGGTCTCTGGCACTGAGCCTGGTGCTGTTGTGCAGGATAGAAGGAGGGAGAAGAGGAATGCGGTAGTCATAGGGAATTCCATAGTCAGGGGAACAGACAGGAGATTCTGTGAGCCTGATAGAGATACCCGCATGGTGCGCTGCCTCCCAGGGGCCAGGGTACGGGATGTCTCGGATCGGGTCCTGAATATTCTGAATGGGGAGGGTGAGCAGCCAGTTGTCTTGGTACATGTTGGTACCAATGACATAGATAGGACAAAGGAGGAGGTCCTGAAGAGAGATTTCCAGGAGTTAGGAAGGAAGCTGAGAAGCAGGACCTCCAGGGTAGTAATTTTGGGATTGCTACCTGTGCCACTTGCTAGCAAGGGAAAGAAGAATCAGGCAGATGAATGCGTGGCTGAGAGACTGGTGCAGGGGGCAGGGCTTCAGATTCTTGGATAATTGGGATCTCTTCTGGGGGAAGTATGACCTGTTCAAAAAGGACAGGTTACACCTGAACCCGAAAGGGACCAATATCCTGGTGGGAAAGTTTAATAGAGCTATTAGGGAGGATTTAAACTAATTTGGCAGGGGGATGGGAATCGGAATAACAGTCAGAGGAAGGGGAAAACAGAAATAAATCTAAGATAGTGAGCAGTAAAGATTTCAGGAAAGACAGGCAGGTGATGGGGCAAATTTGTAGCCAGTGGGATGAGTTGCAGTGCAATAAAGTTGCAGTGAAATCAAAGCGAAAAATACCAAATACTGCTCTTAAGATGTTATACTTAAATGCACGTAGCATAAGGAATAAGGTGGATGGTCTTGTCATACAGCTACAAATCGGCAGGTATGATATCGTGGCCATCACTGAGACCTAACTAAAGGATGCATGACTCTGGAAGCTGAACATCCATGGTGTATCAGAAGGATAGGAAGGCAGGCAGAGGGGGAGGCGTGGCTTTATTGGTAAGAAATGATATTAAATCATTAGAAAGAGGTAATATAGGATCAGAAGGTGCAGAATCTTTATGGATTGAGCTCAGAAATCACAGGGGTAAAAGGACCCTGATGGCAGTTATTTATAGGCCTCCAAACAGCTGCAGGGATGTGGACTACAAATTACAACAGGAAATAGAAAAGGCTTGTCAGAAGGGCAGTGTTATGATAATTGTGGGGGATTTTAACATGTGAGTGGATTGGGAAAATCAGGACGGCACTGGATCTCAAGAGAGAGAATTTGTGGAATGTCTGCGAGATGGCTTTTTAGAATAGCTTGTTGTTGAGCCCACTAGGGGATCGGCTGTACTGGATTGGGTATTGCGTAATGAACTGGAGATGATTAGAGAGATTGAGGTGAAGGAACCCTTAGGAGACAGTGATCATAACATGATTGAGTTCACTGTGAAATTTGAAAAAGAGAAGCCAAAATCTGATGTGTGGGTATTTCAGTGGAGTAAAGGAAATTACATGGCATGAGAGAGGAACTGGCCAAAGTTGACCAGAAAGGGACACTGGCCGGAAATACGGCAGAGCAGCAGTGGCTGGAGTTTATGCGAGAAGTGAGGAAGGTGCAAGACAGGTATATTCCAAAAAAGAAGAAATTTTTGAATGGAAAAAGGATGCAACCGTGGTTGACAAGAGAAGTCAAAGCCAAAGTTAAAGCAAAGGAGAGGGCATACAAAGAAGCAAAAATTAGTGGGAAGACAGAGGATTGGGAAGTTTTTAAAACCTTACAAAAGCAAACTAAGAAGGTCATTAAGAGGGAAAAGATTAACTATGAAAAGCTAGCAAATAATATCAAAGAGGATACTAAAAGCTTTTTCAAGTATATGAAGAGTAAAAGACAGGTAAGAGTAGATATAGGACCAATAGAAAATGATGCTGGAGAAATTGTACTGGGAGATAAGGAGATGGTGGAGGAACTGAACAAGTATTTTGCATCAGTCTTCACTGAGGAAGACATCAGAAGTATACCAGACACTCAAGGGTGGCAAGGAAGAGAAGTGTGCGCAGTCACAATTATGACAGAGAAAGTACTCAGGAAGCTGAATAGTCTAAAGGCAGATAAATCTCCTGGACCAGATGGAATGCACCCTCGTGTTCTGAAGGAAGTAGCTGTGGAGATTGCGGAGGCATTAGCGATGATCTTTCAAAAGTCGATCGATTCTGGCCTGGTTCCGGAAGACTGGAAGATTGCAAATGTCACTCTGCTATTTAAGAAGGGGGCAAGGAAGCAAAAAGGAAATTATAGACCTGTTAGCTTGACATCGGTAGTTGGGAAGTTGTTGGAGTCGATGGTCAAAGATGAAGTTACAGAGTACCTGGAGGCATATGACAAGATAGGCAGAACTCAGCATGGATTCCTTAAAGGAAAATCCCGCCTGACAAACCTATTACAATTTTTTGAGGAAATTACCAGTAGGTTAGACAAGGGAGATGCAGTGGATGTTGTATATTTGGATTTTCAGAAGGCCTTTGACAAGGTGCCACACATGAGGCTACTTAACAAGATAAGAGCCCATGGAATTACAGGAAAGTTACATACGTGGATAGAGCGTTGGCTGATTGGCAGGAAACAGTGAGTGGGAATAAAGGGATCCTATTCTGGTTGGCCGCTGGTTGCCAGTGGTGTTCCACAGAGGTCCATGTTGGGGCCGCTTCTTTTTACGTTGTACATCAACGATTTGGATTATGGAATAGATGGCTTTGTGGCTAAGTTTGTTGACAATACGAAGATAGGTGGAGGGGCCGGTAGTGCTGAGGAAATGGAGAGTCTGCAGAGAGATTTGGATAGATTGGAAGAATGGGCAAAGTGGCAAATGAAATACAATGTTGGAAAGTGTATGGTTATGCACTTTGGAGAAGAAATAAACGGGCAGACTATTATGTAAATGGGGAAAGAATTCAAAGTTCTGAGATGCAACGGGACTTGGGAGTCCTTGTACAGGATACCCTTAAGGTTAACCTCCAGGTTGGGTCGGTAGTGAAGAAGGCGAATGCAATGTTGGCATTCATTTCTAGAGGAATAGAGTATAGGAGCAGGGATGTGATGTTGAGGCTTTATAAGGTGCTGGTGAAACCTCACTTGGAGTACTGTGGGCAGTTTTGGTCTCCTTATTTAAGAAAGGATGTGCTGACGTTGGAGAGGGTACAGAGAAGATTCACTAGAATGATTCTGGGAATGAGAGGGTTAACATATGAGGAACGTTTGTCCGCTCTTGGACTGCATTCCTTGGAGCTCAGAAGAACGAGGGGGGTCCGCATAGAATCATTTCGAATGTTGAAAGGCATGGACAGAGTGGATGTAGCAGAGTTGTTTCCCATGATGGGAGAGTCTAGTACGAGAGGGCATGACTTAAGGATTGAAGGGCGCCCATTCAGAACAGAAATGCGAAGAGATTTTTTCAGTCAGAGGGTGGTGAATCTACGGAATTTGTCGCCGTGGGCAGCAGTGGAGGGCAAGTCATTGGGTGTATTTAAGGCAGAGATTGATAGGTATCCGAGTAGCCAGAGCATCAAAGGTTATGGTGAGAAGGCGGGGGAGTGGGACTAAATGGGAGAATGGATCAGCTCATGATAAAATGGCGGAGCAGACTCGATGGGACGAATGACCGACTCCTGCTCCTTTGTCTTATGGTCTTAACCCAACCAATACAATTTTATGCTCATAATTAATGGTAACCATACAGAATATTCAATTTTCTTTCAGACTGTATGTACAGTTTTCAAAATGATCCTCCAGACTACTGATTAAGTACTCATACACTGATCAGTGTTATGGTGGCTGTAAATAAAAATAAAGAAAAGAAAATGGAAATAGGAAGCAATAGCAAAGGTGTGTCCAATTGCATGTAGAAATCTATAATGTTCTGCCACTGCTGATTCTCCAGGTAACCCAAATGGATAACCTCCTACACTGCTTGGTACAGGTTTCCACTGTGTGTCCTGTTTGGGCAATATATGCTGCTCTGCACTCACATGGAATCCTGTAAATTGACCCAGATAAGCCGTGACTTGAGTTTCCTTACGGGATTGGGAATGGTATTAATCTGGTATTTCTTTTGGATCTTGGCGATCCTTCCAGAATTGTGGAAATATAGGAAGGCAGGCAGTAGCGATGGGTTCCTCCTTGGTGTTAGGTTTCCTAGTTTATCCATCAGCCCTTTTAAAGACCCAATTGACTTCCTTCCTTAGCCATTCTGTAGGAAAAGTGGCCAGTGGGTGAGTGGGCCAGTGAAGGAGTGGAGCTTGGAGGCTCTGACTCGAGAGATTCTGGCAGTTTTGGCAGTTGTTTCTGTGCAATCAAGTCAATCAAGATTTGAACAGATCAGCAGGAAGCCGGTAATTAGACAATCAAGATTTGAATAGCTCAGACTCAGCAGAAAGCAGCTGATTGGGCAATCGAGGTCAGGTGACCAAGCATTTTGAAAAGCTCAAACAGATAAATAGAGGGATAGCTCAAGCAAAGCGGCCTGTGAAGGAGTGGGCCAGTGAAGGAGTGGAGCTTTGAGGCTTTGACTCGAGAGGCTTCGACGAGAAGAGGCGGAGGTCAAGCTAGCTTGCAGTTAGCCTTTACAATGACTCCTGAGACAGTGATGTGCCTCTCATGTGAGATGTGGCAGCCTTGAGGGAACGCCCCTCTCCCGCAGAGTCACATCTGCCAGAAATTCATACGGCTGGGTGATCTGGAAGACCGTGTGAGGAATCTGGAGCGGCAGCTGGATGACCTTCGACTCATAAGGGAGAATGAGGCAGTCATAGATGAGAGCTACAGGGAGGTAGTCACACCTAGGCTGTCGGAAGCAGGTCATTGGGTGACAGTCAGAGGGGGGAAAGCGAAGGTGAGCAGACAGGTAGTGCAGAGCACGCCTGTAGTCATTTCCCTGAATAATAAGATTACCATCCTGGATACTGTTGGCGGGGACAACCGACCAGGTGTAAGCCACAGTGGCAGGACCTCTGGCACTGAGTCTGACCTAGTGGTGCAGAAGCATGGGATGGAGGAGAGCTGTTGTCATTGGAGACTCTATAGTCAGGGGAGCAGAGAGGAGATTTTGTGGACGTGAGGACACCTGCATGATTTGTTACCTCCCAGGTGCCAGGGTCCAGGATGTCTCTGACTGGGTGCATAACATCCTGGTACGAGAGGGAAAGCAACCAGAAGTCGTGATACATGTTGGGACCAACGACATAGGCAGGAAGAGGGAGGAGGTCCTGAAGTGTGAGTTTCGGGAACTAGGCAGAAGGCTGAAGAACAGGACCTCAAGGGTGGCGTTCTCAGGATTGCTGCCAGTGCTACGTGACAGTGATGGTAAGAATTAGAGGAGATGGCAGTTGAATACGTGGCTGAGAAGTTGCTGCAGAGGGCAGGGTTTTAGATTTCTGGATCATTGGGATCTCTTCTGGGGAAGGTTGGACCTGTACAGTTTGGATGGCTTGCACCTGAGCTCGAGGGGGGGCAATATCCTTGTACGTAGGTTTGCTAGCACGGTTCTAGAGGGTTTAAAATAATTTGCAAGGGGGATGGGACCTGGAGCGATAAAGCAGTGAAAGAAGTACATGGAGTAAAGCTAGATCTAACATATAGAGAGGCTTTGAGGAAAGAGAAGCAGAATAAACGGTGTAAAGGTAGTAAGGTAGAAGGGCTGATGTGTGTGTACCTCAATGCAAGAAGCATCAGGAACAAAGGTGATGAACTGAGAGCTTGGATACATACATGGAATTATGATGTAGTGGCCATTACAGAGACTTGGCTGGCACCAGGGCAGGAATGGATTCTCAATATTCCTGGATTTCAGTGCTTTAAAAGGGATAGAGAGGGCGGAAAAGGGAAGCAGGGGTGGCATTACTGGTCAGGGATACTATTACAGCTACAGAAAGGGTGGGTAATGTAGCAGGATCCTCTTTTGAGTCAGTATGGGTGGAAGTCAGGAACAGGAAGGGAGCAGTTACTCTATTGGGGGTATTCTATAAGCAGCAGAAATACAGAGGAGTAGATTGGGAGGCAGATTTTGGAAAGGTGCAAAAATAACAGGGTTACAGGGTTGTTATCATGGGTGACTTTAATTTCCCTAATATTGATTGGCACCTGATTAGTTCCAAGGGTTTAGATGGGGCAGAGTCTGTTAAGTGTGTCCAGGACAGAATCCTGTCACAGTATGTGGACAGGCCAACTAGGGGGAAAGCCGTACTATATCTAGTACTAGGTAATGAACTGGGTCAGATCACAGATCTCTCAGTGGGTGAGCATCTGGGGGACAGTGACCACCGCTCCCTGGCCTTTAGCATTATCCTGGAAAAGGACAGAATCAGAGAGGACAGGAAAATGTTTAATTGGGGAAGGGCAAATTATGAGGCTATAAGGCTAGAACTTGCGGGTGTGAATTGGGATGATGTTTTAGCAGGGAAATTTACTATGGACATGTGGTCGATGTTTAGAGATCTCTTGCAGGTGGTTAGGGATACATTTGTCCCGGTGAGGATGATAAAGAATGGTAGAGTGAAGGAACCATGGGTGACAAGTGAGGTGGAAAATCTAGTCAGGTGGAAGAAGGCAGCATACATGAGATTTAGGAAGCAAGGATCAGATGGGTCTATTGAGGAATATAGGGAAGCAGGAAAGGAGCTTAAGAAGGGGCTGAGAAGAGCAAGAAGGGGGCATGAGAAGGTCTTGGCGAGTAGGGGAAAGGAAAACCCCAAGGCATTCTTCAATGATGTGAAGAACAAAAGGATGACAGGAGTGAAGGTAGGACCGATTAGAGATAAAGGTGGGAAGATGTGCCTGGAGGCTGTGGAGTTGAGCGAGGTCCTCAATGAATATTTCTCTTCGGTATTCACTAATGAGAGGGAACTTAATAATGCTGAGGACAATATGAGTGAGGGTGATGTTCTGGAGCATATTGATATTAAGGGAGAGGAGGTGTTGGAGCTGTTAAAATACATTAGGACGGATAAGTCCCAGGGGCCTGATGGAATATTCCCCAGGCTGCTCCATGAAGCGAGGGAAGAAATTGCTGAGCCTCAGGCTAGGATCTTTATGTGCTCGTTGTCCACGGGAATGGTACCGGAGGATTGGAGGGAGGCGAATGTTGTCCCCTAGTTCAAAAAAGGTAGTAGGGATAGTCCAGGTAATTATAGACCAGTGAGCCTTACGTCTGTGGTGGGAAAGCTGTTGGAAAAGATTCTTAGAGATAGGATATACGGGCATTTAGAGAATCGTGCTCTGATCAGGGACAGTCAGCATGGCTTTGTGAAGGGCAGATCGTGTCTAACAAACCTGATAGAGTTCTTTGAGGAGATGACCAGGCATGTAGATGAAGGTACTGCAGTGGATGTGATCTATATGGATTTTAGTAAGGCATTTGACAAGGTTCCACATGGTAGGCTTATTCAGAAAGTCAGAAGGCATGGGATCCAGGGAAGTTCGGTCAGGTGGATTTAGAATTGGCTTGCCTGCAGAAGGCAGAGGGTGGTGGTGGAGGGAGGACATTCAGATTGGAGGATTGTGACTAGTGGTGTCCCACAAGGATCTGTTTTGGGACCTTTACTTTTCGTGGTTTTTATTAACGAGCTGGACGTGGGGGTAGGAAGGTGGGTTGGCAAGTTTGCAGATGACACAAAGGTTGGTGGTGTTGTAGATAGTGTAGAGCAGGGGTTCCTAACCTTTTTTGCACTGTGGACCGGTTTAATATTGACAATATTCTGGCGGACTGGCCAACCCGGGGGGTAGTAGGGTTGTCAAAGGACAAGAGTAGCAGTCAAATACAGTGTGTTTACCCTGAGAAAGACTACAATGACCATGAAGCCTTGTGCGGACACCAGTGTGCATGCGTATACATGCCAATTTTTTTCCTACAGATCGTTTTTGGCGATTCTGTTCGGGGGGGTGTTGTTAATCACAATTGGAATATAGGTGATAAGTGGCTAATACACTCAATTTCGAATCTAAAAGGGTTTATCTAACGAATTTAATATTAAACACAGCACATATTTTCCTTGCATGAATATAGTGATAAGTTCATTATCAGGGGAGGACAGGGGAACTGGAAGTAAGTGTTAAACGAGCTTCCAGTAGAAGTGGTAGAGACAGGTTCGATATTATCATTTAAAGAATTGGATAGGTATATGGACAGGAAAGGAATGGAGGGTTATTGGCTGAGTGCAGGTCAGTGAGACTAGGTCAGAGTAGCGTTCTGCACGGACTAGACGGGCCCAGATCGCCTGTTACCATGCTGTAATTGTTATATGGTAATATAAGTCACTTATAAGTCAATAGCATCATAACATTTTAAGTAACATTTGGATATTAAACGCACAGCACATATTTTCCCTGTATGAAAGTATAAAATCATTGCAACACACCAATATCTGTGAATCAGTGGGAGCACTGGGCTTGTTTCCCTGCAACAACATGGTCATGGGAGACAGTGATACTTGAAGGGGGTTCCTTATGTCCAGTCTATTCCGCAGTTTAGTTTTCGTTGCATTCATTGCAGAAATATGTTGGAAATGGAAACAATGTTTTCAGTGCTTTCGTGGCTATCTCAGGATATTCAGCCTTGACTTTGATCCAGAATGCCAGTAGAAATGTTATATCAAACATACTTTTCAGCCCGCTGTCATTTGCAAGCTCGAGAAGTTGATCTCCTTCCCGCGCTGACATGGATGACGCGCGGGTAATGACCGCATGCGTAATGACTTCGCGTGCGTTCAAGCTCAACAGTGCGTGACAGGGAATGAGTAAAGGTGCAGCTGACTCATATCGCCAAATCATATCGTTCCCTCGTGGCCCAGTAGCACATGCTTTGCGGCCTGGTACCGGTCTACAGCCCGGTGGTTAGGGACCGCTGGTGTAGAGGATTGTCGAAGATTGCAGAGAGACATTGATAGGATGCAGAAGTGGCCTGAGAGGTAGCAGATGGAGTTCAACCCGGAGAAGTGTAAGGTGGTACACTTTGGAAGGGCAAACTCCAAGGCAGAGTACAAAGTAAATGGCAGGATACTTAGTAGTGTGGAGGAGCAGAGGGATCTGGGGGTACATGTCCACAAATCCCTGAAAGTTGCCTCACAGGTAGATAGGGTAGTTAAGAAAGCTTATGGGGTGTTAGCTTTCATAAGTCGAGGGATAGAGTTTAAGAGTCGCGATGTAAAGATGCAGCTCTATAAAACTCTGGTTAGAACACACTTGGAGTACTGTGTCCAGTTCTGGTCGCCTCACTATAGGAAGGATGTGGAAGCATTGGAAAGGGTACAGAGGAGATTTACCAGGATGTTGCCTGGTTTAGAGTGTATGCATTATGAACAGAGATTAAGGGAGCTAGGGCTTTACTCTTTGGAGGGAAGGGGGATGAGAGGAGACATATAGAGGTGTACAAGATAATAAGACGAATAGATAGAGTGGACAGCCAGCGCCTCTTCCCCAGGGCACCACTGCTCAATACAAGAGGACATGGCTTTAAGCTAAGGGGTGGGAAGTTCAAGGGGGATATTAGAGGAAGGTTTTTTACTCAGAGAGTGGTTGGTGCGTGGAATGCACTGCCTGAGTCAGTGATGGAGGCAGATACACTAGTGAAGTATAAGAGACTACTAGACAGGTACATGGAGGAATTTAAGGTGGGGGGTTATATGAGAGGCAGGGTTTGAGGATCAGCACAACATTGTGGGCCGAAGGGCCTGTAATGTGCTGTACTATTCTATGTTCTATGTTAATATTGTGTGTAATCATCTTATTTCCTCAGGGAGATTCTCATGGTTTGAAATGGATTTTGCAGGGTTAATCAAAGTAGACAGAATTGTTCTACGCTGGGCAGCTGTTACTGTTGGAAGTCCTTGTGAGCATGATTCTGACAGATGTCATGTCCAAGTCTACTGTCCAGGAATGGGAGGCAACCATTCTCCTCCATCTCCACCATAAATTGAATGTTTGGATGTATACAGATCAGGGGGTCGTGCAACTGTTGGGAGTGTCTGGAGTACATGAAGCCACACTATGAAGGTGTCAACAACGTATCTGTAGAAGCATTAGGTTGTGGGCCGGCTGGTGGTGTAATGATAATGGCACCAGACCCGGGAGCAGAGGCTCCTGGATTTGAAACTAGTTGAGTCCGCTCCCGAGTACGCTTTCCATCCATGCCGGGTTGAGTGTCGAGATTACAACTTGACCTCGTAAAATAAAGGGAAAGTGCTACGAAGGCGTCTGTGGGAGGAGTGGCGCGCCACACAGTCTCCCTCTCTCTCGTTCTGTACCCTGTAAAAAGCCATGAAAAAGACATCATCACGGACACACGCACGCACAGACACGTAAACATGCACACATACACACACGCAAAGACTTGCATGCACACAGGCACACGCCAAAAAAAAAAGCATTTAGGTTGTAAGGGCAATGAACTCAGAGCTCTCTCTCCTCAGACTCACATCACGGATCGCAGAAGGTGTATCTGTTTGGGTTATCCGGAGAAACTTCTTACAGTAAAAGAACAAAAGCAACGGCTATAGGTTTGACTTTGAAGCACAAAACTACTGTGCCATGCCAATGCTTTTTGGGACTGCCTGGTATAGGAAGTCATTGAAATAAAACTAGAGGAAAAGAATTTTCACAAAGATGAAGGTTACTCTAATTAAGAACTGGAATTCAATTGTAAACAAGGTGCAAGAGCAGAAACCAGACTGGATGAGGACTAACCAATCAGGACAGCTGTGACTACAGGGATATAAATACTACTAGAAAGACTGGTTCATCCCTGATGAAGATGGCAGAGAATGTCTTGGAAACGTCTATTATAATTGATACCTGTACCTGGCTGGAAGCCCGAGAAAAGTTTGTTCATAATGACCAATTAACCTAATCAGTACAACTTTGATTGGGAGAGAAGTGGAGCACCCAGGGAAAACCCGCGAATTCCCCAGAGAATACGAAGTCTCCTTACAGAGCAGTGCATGTAATTAACTCTGAACTCGGAAGGTTCTGAGCTGTAACAGTCATGTTAATTGCTAAGCATCCATGGTTTTGTGATACAACACCAGCATGCAGTGTAACAAAAATATTCAAGAGGATAGCCTGATATACCTGGTAATCTAACTGCAACTGGCAGGCAACACATACTGCTATTTCAATTTATTAATGATGGTAAATATTGGGAAATTCAATTTTTAGTTCATGGGTGTCAAAAAGATCTAGACCAGCGGTGCCCCCAACCATGGGCCGCAAAGCATGTGCTACCAGGCTGCGAGGAAACGATATGATTTGGTGATATGAGTCAGCTGCACCTTTCCTCATTCCCAGTCATGCCCTCTGTTGAGCTTGAACACATGCGAGGTCGTGACCTGTGTGTCATCCATGTCAGCGCAGGAAGGAAATAACTCCTCGAGCCTGCAAATGACTGTGGGCTGAAAAGTATATTTGATGTAACATCTCTGCTGGCATTCTGGATCAAAGTCAAGGCTAAATATCCTGAGATAGCCACGAAAGCACTGAAAACATTCTTTCCATTTCCAACATATCTCTGTAATGAATGCAACGTAATCTAAATTGCAAAATAGACTGGACATAAGGAACACCCTTCCAGTATTGCTGTCTCCCATCACCCCTCGATGGGACCATCTTGTTGCAGGAAAACAAAGTATTCAGCCCAGGGCTCCCACTGATTCAGCAATACTGGTGTGTTGCAATGATTTTATATGTTCATACAGGGAAAATATGTGCTGTGTGTTTAATATCCGAAAGTTACTTAAAATGTTATGATGCTATTGACTTATAAGTGACTTACAATTGACTCATCACTATATTCTTGCGCTGTGTTACATAAAACCTAAAATAACACTAACATATAGTAAAAGCAGGAATGATATGATAAATACACAGCCTATATAAAGTAGACGTAATGTATGTACAGTGTACTTTCACTGAACAGAATTGCCAAAAACAATCTGTAGAAAAAAATGGGCACGTACACGCATGCGCACACAGGTGCCTGCACAAGGCTTCATGGTCATGGCAGTCATTCTCAGGATAAACACAAGTGTCCTGTATTTGACTGCTACTCTTGTCCACTGGCAATCCTACCCCCACCTCCTGGTCAGCCGGTCCACAAACATATTGTCAATATTAAACCAGTCCGCAGCGCAAAGAAGGTTGGGGACCCCTGATCTAGACATTAAAGCTCTTTAACTTCCAATGCAGTTTCAATGGAACTGGTTTTCAGTATTGAATTCTATATTGAAAGTATAACAAGCAAAACAGGACTTTTTTTTGTACCAATGTCTTTGTCCTTTCACCTATTTTGACTTCTGCACCAAAATATGACAACCTCCTCTATGACAACCTTCTTTTAAAGTCAGCAAGTCACCCAGCATCTATGGAAAACTTTTATTTGTCCAGAAGGATATTATTGTTGTAAGGTTGCTCAGTCAAAAACATATACCTTAAAATACAAATTATAAACATCAAGGTATAAAAAATACAAAATATGCATTGAAAGTAATAGTGTAAAATACAAATGTGCAATGAAGTGATATACTTGTACGAGTGAAGAGGGGTTGTAGAGTCTTATAGCCACAGGGAGAAAGGATCTCCTGTGGTATTCAGCAGCGCACCTTGGTGGAATCAGTCTGTTACTATAGGTACTCCTCTGTTTGACCAGTATGTCATGGAGGGGGTGGATGGGATTGTCCATAATATTCCACATTTGCAGTAATGGAACACCAATTACATTTCAAAAGCAATTAGTTGATTGAAAAGTGCCTTGGAACACTGAAGTTAGTAAAGCTGCTAAGTGAGGTAAATGTGACACAGAGGAGATGCTGCAATCTGGAGAAAAAGTGAACTGGTAGAAGAACTCAGCAGAGTCAGGCAGCAAACAGAGCGAAATCAATGGGACTGAAAAACTAGAAAAGAGATAATTAATACGTGGGCAGGGTGGGGAGGCAAGAACTGGCAAACAATAGATAGAAGGGGGTTGATAAAATCGATTCAGATGGGGTAAGGAAGAACGGAGACAGCTACATGATGAGTGGAGACAACAAGGGCTACAGATTACCGAATCCAATAAGAAAATGAAGAGTGGAACTAAATAATGGAGGGTTAGATGGCAGATAGCAACAATGAGGAAGAGGAGCAGAAATTGGGACTGGGGACGCAGTAAGAGGAATGTGTAGGTGATAGAAAGATGGAATAGATAGGAGTTGGGGAAACGGGGGGCTAGGGTTGAACTAGATATAAGGATACGTGAGGGAGGACCTGGGTAGATCAGAAGGAGAAAGGAGGTTATCTGAAACAGGAGAATTCAACGTCCATACCTTTGGGTTCTAGACAATACAGGTAGAACTGGTAATTGGTTTATCATTGTCATGTATACCCAGATATGGTGGAAAACTGTTTCTCACTGCATACATTTCTATACTGAAATAGTACAAAGGGAAACGTCATAACAAATTGATGAATGTAATGATGAAGCTTAAGGGTGTTGGAGAGGTAAGAAATGATTCTCTGATTCTGGTAAATAGCGGGTTAAAATTAGGTGCCAGCTTGTGTTTGCTCTCTTTTATGAAAAGTTGGAGAGACTGTTCTTGACTGAAAAAACTGCCTTCAGTGTTTTTTTAAACAACTCACAGCTGTCCCTTTGAGAATGGTCTGTGAGCTGTATTCACACATGCTGCATACATCATGTTCACATACTGATCTATGTTCCCACCTTTGCCCATTCAAGTTTTACTGCTAAGCAAGAATTGGTCTGTAATTAAAACCCGTGATTTAGTGGATTCTCTTATCAAAGTAATTGGGTTTCACTCTAACTGACCTTGACATACCATTGTAACTGAGTGTTCTTTGTCTGCTCATTCTATATATTGTAGCATTTCTGTTCTACAAGCAGAAAGGCTCGTCTGAGCCTCTAAGAGACAGTCCCTGGTTCCAAGCCTTTCTCGCCGGCTAAACTGAGCACATAAACTGGTGAAGAGGTTAAAGTAATAATCTTGTGATGTGGTTATTGGTCTGGCAACCTTTTTTAAGTTTACAGTAATTACAGAGAAAGTGCATTGCAAGTGGACAAATGAGATACAAGGGTCATGAAGAGTATTTTGAGACATCAAAAATTCACCCTTAATGCAGATAAGATCTGATTGAGAGGCTTATAACATCAGAATAGAAGCTGTCCCTAAGCCTGGTGCTGAATGTTTTAAAGTTTTTTTTAATCCTCTGCCTGTAAAGGGGGCGTGAGGTTCGTGGAGGAGAAGAGGTGGAGAGAACACACATATCAATGCGGAAATGAGAAGAATTACTACGGCTTGCAACAGGAGCTTCAAATGGCTATGGCAGATGGATCAGAAGTGCTGAGCAAAGCAGTTATCTAGTTCGTACGGTATATCTGAATTCAAAGTGGCTACACCAAGAGCACCAGTGAGATAGGTGAGATCAGAGAACATTACCTTGCTTGTTTAAAAGTTCTGCTACACACGATCCACTTAGTCAGACCTAGTAAGTGGGTTCATCACAGTTGGGGTAAGGTCTTCACTATCAACCAGAAGGGTCATCCTAATTCTGGACAAAGAAATGGGAAGGTACTAGCATGACCAGAAGAAAAGTTGAAAGTTGATCAGGAAAGGAAAAAAAAGCAATCCTTGCACAAGATTCACTACAACACTCAAAGTTTACATAGGTTCCAGCTCTCTCCCAGTAGTAGTATACACAGACCACAATCCCATTTTCTTTCTCTCTCTCATGCAAAACCAGAACCAATAGCTCATGTGTTTGGTCTTTGATTATTCAAAATTATAATACTGATATTCATTATAAGAAAAACAGTGAAAATGTATTGACACACTGCCTCAATCCATCAGTTAGTGTTATTTTTATTTTAAAGTTGGGATGTTTGTTCTTGTGCGTGGGGGTGTTATGTGCTTGCATGTTGTGTGCCTGTTAATGCCCTTGTTTTTGCTTTCTGTTCTCTCTCTCTCTCCATCCAGATTTCCGTATTTCAGGTGTGCCATGCTGCTGTGAATCTTTACTTAGAGCTTTACTTTGCCCACCCTTTTGTTCTGGCTGCTCCAGGAAACTGTAATTTAAAAAGCCAACATCTGAGAAGAGAGAACTGCTGGGGAGAATCACAAACAACAGACAATCTGCAGATGATAGAAATCCGAAGATTTAAACTTCTTCAGGGTAGACATCCCTGGAAGACTTCCTCCAGCATACTACGTGTGTTGCTGGAGAGAAACGACCATTTTATGCTAGTTTCCATATTGACAAATGTAGTCTCCATGTCCTGACCCGTGTTTTCATATTGTAGATTTTGTCTCTTAGGTTACTCCCTTGGATTTGGCTGTCCTGGATAACATTTGTAAATATGTGTAAATACTGTAAATATAGTGAAAATGGGGCCACCTATGTGTGCATTCCCTTTTTTCTCATCACAAACAATGCACCACACCGAGGATGAACTTGTTTTTATGTTGCTTCTCTAACACCCCTAGACAAGAACGAACAGAGGGACATAACAATGAGAAGTACCTTTACTGGGTCAATTCACAAGCATGTTTTATAGAACTGAATACCTGCATGGACATCTACCAGATTTCCTTTACCCTCTGTGAACACTGAAAGAAGAGAAAAGCCAATACCCAAAAAAAAGGAGACCATACTGACCAGATATTTTTCTTAATTTTGGCGTAATCTCTATGTTTCACAAGTGGGGTCATCCACCACTGCGATAGTTGGTCTCCACACAGTTATCGCTCACTGTATTCTGTTCCTTAATTATTCTACGATGTTTCTGTATCACTTGCTCAGGGTCATTTAACTGACGTGTAACTTCTCATTGGTTATACTCCAGAGCTAAAAGCAGTAATGCTTTATGGATTTTTCTTTCAGCCTTGTGCCTTAGATGACTTTTTTGTTCTGTCTAACCTAGATTGGTTCAAACCAGTCCAACCAGGTCAGTCAAATACTAGACCCAGGTAACCAGATCACACCCTGACCCTTCTGCAAAACTGGATTTTGCATAATAAAGAGCTAAGATATATAAAAATAGTCTTAGCAGAAAACTCATTTGTGTCCATCTTCAAACAACACACACAAAATGGTGGAGGAACTCAACAGGCCAGGCAGCATCTATGGAAAAGACTTTTCAGGCCGAGACCCTTCATCATAACTGGAAAAAAGAAAGTAAGCCAGATTAAGAAGGAAGACTGCTTGTAAAGAGACTCATCCCACCAAGTCCATGTCTACCTTTTTTGCTTATTTATTTTAATCCCATTTTGCCACACTAGGTCCATACCCTTTCTGTACATTGACTATTTAGTTGCCTGTCTCAATGCCTCTTTAATTGATTATATCTGACCACCACATTCTAGCAGTACATGCCAGACATCAGCCCAATCTGTATAAAAAATACTTCCCTTAAAACCCTTTTAAAACAACTGCATCCCACCTGAAAACTATACCCTACCATGTGAAAAAGATTTGACTTGCTAGCATTATAATTTTATATACCTCTATCAAGTCATCTCTCAGCCCTATAACTAAACCCTTTCAATCTACACAATATCCTAGTGAATATTCTCTGCATTCTCTCCGATGCAATCAGGCAAAAACCAGCACTGCACACAGTAATTCACGTGTGGTCTAATCAGTAGTTTATAAAGTAGCAACATACTGTCCCAGCTCCTACATTCGATGCGCTACCTGTGAAGGCCAGCAGTCTAGACGCTGAAAATCCACAGCAACACACACAAAATGCTGGAGGAAGTCGGCAAGTCAGGAAGCATCTACGAAAATGAATAATCAATGTTTTGTGTGGAGACCCTTGATCAAGCCTTAATATGGGAAAGGGAAGTGGAATTAAAATGGGTGACCACTGCAAAGTCCCACTTTGTCTGGCAGACGGAGCCTAGGTGATTGGTGAAGTGGTCTCCCAATTTATGTCGGATCTTACTGATATATAGCAGGCCATAATGGAAACACCAGACACAGTATATGACACCAAAATCAATGTTGTCAAAGAAATGGGCTTTCCTTCCTCCACCACTAACGCTGCCTTCAATCGCATCTTTTCTATTTCACACGTCTGCTCTCATCCCATCTTCCCACCACCTTACCAGGGATAGTGGCTCCCTTGTCTATTCTTCCTCCCCACTGAAAGATCTCTGAGAACCTAACCTGGTCCCAACATATCGATGCAGTTATAAAGAAGGCAAGACAGTATCTATACTTAATCAAAGTTGCTGGTGAACACAGCAGGCCAGGCAGCATCTCTAGGAAGAGGTACAGTCAACGTTTCAGGCCGAGACCCTTCATCAGGACTAACTGTAGGAAGTTAGTAAGAGATTTGAAAGTGGGAGGGGGAGGGGGATATCCAAAATGATAGGAGAAGACAGGAGGGAGAGGGATGGAGCCAAGAGCTGGACAGTTGATTGGCAAAGGGGATATGAGAGCCTCCTGTCCCATGATCCTCCCATATCTTTTTTGCCAATCACCCATCCAGCTCTTGGCTCCATCCCTCTCCCTCCTGTCTTCTCCTATCATTTTGGATATCCCCCTCCCCCTCCCACTTTCAAATCTCTTACTAACTCTTCCTTCAGTTAGTCCTGACGAAGGTTCTCGGTCTGAAACGTCGACTGTACCTCTTCCTAGAGATGCTGCCTGGCCAGCTGCGTTCACCAGCAACTTTGATGTGTGTTGCTTGAACTTCCAGCATCTGCAGAATTCCTGTTGTTTACAGCTATACTTCATTAGGAGTTTGAGGAGATTTGGTAAGATAACAAATACACTCAAAAACCTCTATAGATGTACCACAGGGAGCATTCTGACAGACTGGATCACTGTCTGGTAGTGGGGAACTAAAAGAAGCTGCACAGAATTGTAAATTTAATGGGCTCCATCTTGGGTACTAGCCTAAAAAGTACCCAGACATCTTCAAGGAGCGGTGTCTCAGAAAGGCAGTGTCCATTATTAAGGACCTCCAGCATCCAAGGCATGCTTGTTACCATCAGTTAGGAGGTACAAAAACCTGAAGGCACACACTCAGCAATTCAGGAACAGCCTCTTCCCCTCTGCCATACAATTCCTAAATGGGCATTGTACTCGTGAACACTACCTCACCTTTTAAATATATATTATTTCTGCTTTTTGCATGATTTTTAATCTATTCAATATATGAATACGAATATTTACTTATCTATTATTATTAAAGTTTTTCTTCTATTTTATGTATTGTATTGAACTGCTGCTGCAAAGTTAACAAATTTCACAACACATGCTGGTGACAATAATCCTGATTCTTATTTCCCTCTTGGCACTTACCCTTGCAAGCGGAACAAGTGCTACACTTGCTCCTGCCATTCAGGGCCCCAAACAGTCCTTCCAGGAGAGGCGACTCTTCATCTGTGAGTCTGTTGGGGTCATATACTGTGTCCGGTGCTCCTGGTGTGAGACCTGACGTAGACTGGGAGACCGTTTCGCCAAGCATCTACGCACCGTCCACCAGTAAAAGCGGGATCTCCCAGTGGCCACCCATCTTAATTCTACTTCCCGTTCTCAAATGTCCATCCATGGCCTCCTCCACTGTTGTGATAAGGCCACACTTAGGTTGGAGGAACAGCACCTTATATTCCATCTGATGGCATGAACACTGATTTCTCCAATTTCCAGTAATGCCCTCCCCCCCTTCACCGTTCCCCACTCCCTTTTCTCTCTATCACATTATCTCCTTATCTACCCATTACCTCCTCCTGGTGCTCCTCCTCCTTTTTCTTTATTCCTTGGCCTTTTGTCCTCTTCTATCAGACTCCCCACTTCTCTAGCCCTGCACTCTTTCACCAATCAACTTCCCAGCTCTTCACTTCACCCCTCCCCCTTCTGGTGTTTTTCTCTCTCCCCTCTCCCACCTTATAAATCTACTCCTCAGCTTTTTTCCTCCAGTTTTGCTGAAGAGTCTTGGCCCAAAACGTTGACTACTCTTTTCCTTTGATGCTGCCTGGCCTGCTGAGTTCCTCCACCATTTTGTGTTTGTTTTGTTAGGGTTGAATACAGTGACACATTTTGTATTTTGATAATAGATTTACCTTCAACTTTGATACATACTAGAATGAAGATTTGTAGGGAGGGATGCATGGACAACAGATGTCTACGGCAAAGCAGACAGCACGGGGCAGGTAAAGATGCGTTTGGTGCTAGGAAACCTGTGAAAATGGCGATTGTTGTGGAGAATGATGATCAGGAAATGGAAGAGATGAGGGTAAGGGCAACATTAATGCTGGATGAAAGGAAACAGTTCTTTGAAAAAGGACAGTTCTGATTTCCTGGAAAGGAAAGCCTCATCCTGGCAACAGATGTACCAGAGACAATGGAACTGAGAAAAAGAAATAGAATTTTTACAGAAGATATGGGTGGGAAGTCGATGCTGCCTGGCCTGCTGCGGTCACCAGCAACTTTGATGTGTGTTGCTTGAATTTCCAGCATCTGCAGAATTCCTGTTGTTTATCTTATGAATTGATAGGTTTATAAAAGATATCTGTAGACAGTTTGTTTCCAGAGTTAGGGATAGAGAGATTGAGAAAAAGGTATCAGAAAAATACCATGAATTTAAAACAGAGTGGAAGTTCAATGCAAACCTGAACTCGATATAGGTGCATGAAGCAGAAAAAGTTGAGCAGCATTAGCGGGGAAGGCTTAGACATGGGCTATTCCACGTAGACAATGAAAAGGAAAGTATAGCTAGAGTCTATGCTGGTGCCCACTGCTATTCCTTAAGTTTAGAGAAAGTGGGAGGAGTCAAATGAAAAATTGTTGAAGGTGAGAACCAGTCCGCCATTCGGAAAAGTATGGTGGGAGAGGACAACTGGTTTGGCCTTTTGTCAAGAAAGAGGCAGACACCTTCTTGATGGGGAAGGAAAGGTATGGGTACTGGGCATCCAAGGTAAAAATGAGTCCATCTGGGCCAGAGAATTGGAAATTGTTGAGAACATGAAGTGTCCCAAATGTAGGTGGTAAGGGACTGAACCAAGGGGGGAGACGACGGTGTCAGTGTTGTGATAGGCAGGTGCGGATATAAGTGGTAAGGAACTGAACCAAAGGGGAATGTGTCAAGGTACGCAGTTTCAGATACTGTTCACAAAAGTGCCAGGCCTAGAGCACATAGTGTTTTAAAATATATAATTTAGCAATAAAATAAGAGATTGGGGCTGAATTAGAATATTCAGCCAAACAATTTCTGCTGTACTATTCTACCATGACTGAGCTATTTTCCTTTCAAACCAAGTATTTCCTGATTCCTTACTTTAATAGGCAATCCATGATCACATAACTTGAGTTAGGATCAGATAATATACTCCTATATGCAATCACTATGAATACAGGCCTGCATTGGGGAAATTATTTGCAAAATTACTCAGCTCCTTCATTCTACTCCTTAAAAACTGACGAACAAAAGACACAGCAGATCTTTGCCCATTTATGTATTATTTCCATTCACACTAAAAAATTTTCCATCCCAGCAGTTTTAATATTTTTCCCTCTTTTACATGACATAATAAATACCATGGAATGTGTTCATTTTAGAAATGAACATTGTACAATTCACTTGTACAATGACTGTAATGATTCTAATTTAAACTTCGGAGCCAGAGTCACATCCCATTCTACACCATTTTTGAAACTAACAATAAATCTTCACTTATCAGTGCAAAATGGACAGTATAATAAAAGCTTCTCAGGATACTCTCACCCCAGTATTCATTCCATCAACTGTGATATCAGTCACCCAATATTTGGCTAACTGTCCATTGCGCACCTGACAAAACATGAATTTCTGTCCTTGCCAGGAAACACCAAGACCATCTAAGTTGAATGCAAGTGTCAGAACAGAGAATCCTGTCCAATTTCCTTCACATGACTGGAATTTGCTCAGAATATGCCTGTGCTATATGTGTGCTGTTATAGACAGGCCTTTGTACAGCATTTAGTTCAGCTGAGCTAAAGGAATGTGACACATCTTTTTTCTGTAAACATGGCTATGTTAGATTCCATCTTTCTTCGATTCTTTTATTTATTATTTTAATAAAATTCAAGACAAGGAGCTGTTCATTACAAAGTTCCAGTGTAGAGCTAAATAGAGATACTGTACCAGAGCTGACATGTATTTGGAAATAGTATTTCACTGTTCAAATATATTAATTTTACTGTTGTGAACACTTTCACTCTTAGGTTTCTGAATAATTAACAAATAGGATAACTAGCCTCTTGGAAAGCCAAATATTATTAGAGAGTGACATTTACAAACATAAAACAATTATTCTGACATTATATAAATCTACAGTTATCATTATATGACATATGAGCACTGGACGAAGTGCAGACCAGATTTACAAATGTGAAATCAGTATATGATGAGAATACATATTAAGAACAAATACAAATAGACTGGCAACACACATAAAAGTTGCTGGAGAACGCAGCAGGCCAGGCAGCATCTATAGGAAGAGGCGCAGTCGACGTTTCAGGCCGAGACCCTTCGTCAGGACTAACTGAAGGAAGAGTGAGTAAGGGATTTCTTTTCTCGTGAAAATAATGTCACTAAAATACCGACAATTTTCAGAATGGACACAGAGAGATTGTTTTCACTAACTACCTGCTGACAATTATTAGATAGTTATTAAAATTCAACAGCAAATACCTAAAAATCTTCTTATCTGAAGATATGTAAGAACTGAGAGTGGCTCATTCAAAAGAAAAAAGTGTTTTTAGTTGGAACAACACACATAAAAGTTGCTGGTGAACGCAGCAGGCCAGGCAGCATCTCTAGGAAGAGGTACAGTCGACGTTAGTTGGAAGATAGCTTGACATTTGAGAGAGACAGGATAGGTTACACTAGTGGTTGCCAACCTTTTTAAGCACAAAATCCCCTACCTCGACCTTAGTGAAAGGCAAGATCAACCTACTAAATCGCTTAGAGATAAAACAACTCAGATTGTAGTTCCAACTTGAGGTTTTTTATTTGGGCTAATTGTATTTGAATTACATTAAATGCTTTTGTCAAACTTCCAAATTAATTCAATCAAGAAAACACTGTAACTAGCATATCAAACAGGCCATAGCTGTCTTTCTTTAAGAATATTACTTCAAACATTTTCTAGTAACTTCTATTTTGAAAAAGTTGACAACTTCATGTCCAAAGGAACAACTTTATCTGGGACAGCAAAACCAATGCAGCAGAGGAGCTTATATACACATGTGCAGAAAAGACCAGAAGTAAAACCCCGAAACCCTGGAAACAACCTCTGTTTACAAACAACTTTCCATAGTGGGAGTATTGTTATATTACCATTATCCTAACTGGTATTAACTTACCTTTATAATGCTCACATTACAACATTTCTCCCCCTTTAAATTCCAACATTCCTCAAATGTAAAGGAACTGGGAAACAAAAAACAGTGGTGTTATTAGCTTGCATACCCCTGAAACTTATACTAGTGTCTCAGTAACAGTTTACCAATACATACACCTCAAAAATGTGGCAGATTCAAAATTCAGTCTAACAAAGGAAACTGTCCATTTGAATATTCAGTCCGTCAGGAGGTTTGCGAAGGCGCTGTGCTGCAACGGTTTGTTGGACTTGCTGCCTGAGATAAAGAAATAAGGAGCACAAGGAACTATCACATGATGTGTGGCTACTAGATTTAGGGTTTCTAATGACTTAATGGCTAAATTAAACGCACTTAACAACGAGCTAATGGAAAAAGACCGACACCTGCCCCACATGATAAGTGCAGTAAATGCGTTTAAGGCTAAGTTCGGTCTTTGGATTTCAAATTTAAAGAACAGGAGGCTGACACACTTTCTCATCCTGGAGAAACTGTTATAGGCCATCCAAAAGAAAAAAAAAGTTTTCTGCCCTGAGCAGTATTGTGCTTACCTAGACAAACTGGCAATAGAGTTCCATCGGCATTTTGGGGAGTTAAACGTCATGAACAATATTGCTGCATTTATTTCAAACCCATTTCTGACAATTGATATAGAACAGATAGCAGCCAAATTCTAGCAAGTACTTCGTGTGCCAAGTCATATTGAAATGCAAATAATTGATTTGCAAAATGACATCCAGCTTAAAGCAAGATCAAGGGACGGTAGCAGGGAGAAGTTTCCTCATCTCACCACATGTGCACTAAAAGTCAGTGCCTACTTCGGGTCAACTTAACTGCGTGAAATTGCATTTTCACAGATGAAAATTATTAAATTTAAGTACAGGAGGTGTCTTACTGAAAGAAACCTCACAGACTGTCTTGGACTGGCTGCCTGTAGTTATGAGCCAAAATTCAGGGAACTAGCAGAAAGTATTCAGCCCTAGTCATCACACTGAGAGCAACAGTCAATTTTTATTCATTTATTTTTCGTGTTTAAATAAAATTAAATAATGAAACTTAGAATTAAAGGTGTTGTAATGTGAGCATTATAAAGATAAGTTAATACCAATTAGGATAATGGTAATATAGCAATACTCCTGCTACGGAAAGCTGTTTGTAAACAGAGCTTGTTTCCGGGGTTGCGAGGTTTTACTTCCGGTCTTTTCAGCGCATGCGTGTATAAACCCCTCTGCCGCATTGGTTTTGCTGTCCCAGATAAAGTTGTTCCTTTGGACATGAAGTTGTCGAGTGGTCCTTTTTCAAAGTAGAAGTTGCTAAATATGACTCACGTATGCGCTCTAGGGGTAAAATTTGCTTTTGCATCATAAGGTTTATCAAGCATAATGAATTTGTGTATTTCTTTTTCTTTTTTTTGGGATCTACTGAGAAAGTTTCAAAGATCGACCAGTTGATCATCATCAACCAGTTGGCCATCGCTAGGTTACACTGATAAATTTTGCCAGTTAGAGACAAAGATTCCAAATGGAACTTAAAATTCACATGGAGCAAATGGCTTATTTCTGTGCAGTATATTCTATATTATACAGTATAATAGCCAAATTTTGAAGTTTGAACTTAGAATTTTAAAATATAGTACACCGCAAGCCAACGTTGTTACAGGTTTCCCCCGCTATCCGAAGGTAGAGCGTTTCTGTGAAACGGTTCGCAAGCCGGAATGTCATAAAGTGAAGAAGCAATTACCATTTATTAATATGGGAAAAATTTGTGAGCGTTCACAGACCCAAAAATAACCTACTAAACCATGCCAAGTAACACATAAAATCTAAAATAACAGTAACATAGTAAAAGCAGGAATGGTATGATAAATACATAGCCTGCATAAAGTAGAAATACTTTCCTGCAATCATTGAAGCATTGTATAGCGCAACGAAAATCTCACGCAAGCGCTCTCGGCAGGAAGACTCTCTCCAGTAACCTTTAAGCTATGAAGCTGCCAAATCATACCAAATAACACATAAAAATACACAGCCTATATAAAGTAGAAATAATGTATGTACAGTGTAGTATCACTTACTGGAATCAGGAAGACAGCGAGCACACTGATGATGGTGTGTTAGGCTGAGTCATCGGAGGTTGGGGTGGGTCATCTTCTTCTACGTCGGCCTGCCTTGATGTCAATGGTCGAGGTTCATCGTCTGCTGTGGCTGATGTGGAAGGCTTGAAAAATGACAGTATGCTTGACTGCTTAGCCTCACGCATTTTTCTATCATACAGTTCTTTGTAAGCACTCAAACCATCTTGCAAATATCCCCTAAACCTACGTACCCTTTCAAAATTAAAGTCGTACTTTTCTGCAATCATTGCAGCAAAAATCTCACTCAGTTGCTTCACGTTCAGTTCCTGGACGACTTCACTTTTGGTCCGTTCGCTACTGTATTCGGTTTCGATTGTTATCCTTTCCTCTTCCAATTGCATCAGCTCTTCATCTATCAGTTCTTGGTCATGGGATGCCAAAACCTCTTCAACATCATCTTCGTCAACTTTCTCAAGACAAACTCACTTTGTCCTT
Organism: Mobula hypostoma; assembly: GCF_963921235.1. NCBI lineage: Eukaryota > Metazoa > Chordata > Chondrichthyes > Myliobatiformes > Myliobatidae > Mobula > Mobula hypostoma. Next base: position 5,640,842 of record NC_086130.1, on the reverse strand, counting down.
ACTTCATTCACCAAGATCGAAGCGCTTAATTATGTCTAGTTTTATGCTAAGTGTAACACACTTACAAGCTCTTTTAAGCTTTTCCAATACCTTAGAACTGATCTTGCTAACTGATGCTCAAAATAAATCGACATAAAGCACAGATGCTCACGGGGACATGTTTAAGCAATGCTGGCTAGAATGCAGTTCCAGAGGAGGAGCTTGGCTGCTCGGGGCGTGAAAACACCTTCTGTTAGCGAAAACAGGTAACTAATATAGGTCTTTCGTAACAGCGAGGAGTCGTAAAGTGAACGTTCGAAAAGCAGGGGACACCTGTACATCTTGGCTACTGGAAATTAAAGAAAGATTTTATTGTCGAAGATATGTGAGAATGGCATGCAGGTGTGCATAGAAGGCCAAAGGGGCTAGTGAAATTAAAGAAAAAATGAGTTTGTGAGGTCCAAGCAAGGGATAAGAATACTGCTTAAGAAGGCCTTTTCAGAAAAAAATCTCCAGCTGTCATCTCAGTGACTTTAGGTATCAATGGGTAAATCACATGTAAAGTGACTCAAAACCCAAAAGTTATTAAAGCATAGTTTGTGCACATAGCATGTGAAACTTATGAGTAATGGAAAACCAGGAAGTTACACCAAAGGTATGCAAGACAAGACTTGATTCTAATCTGCATGATTGCATGTCTACATACATAAATGCAAGAACCGCACAGAGAATCTGGAAGGAAAATTGAGATTTTAATTAATTAAGATATTTCCATAGAAATGATACAGTGTACTTGACATTTTTGTAAGCGATGGTATTTCCAGGCAATGAGCACTAATGGAATGGCAGTGAAAATGCCTATAAAAAGAATCCGAAAATTAACCACTTTTGATTGAACACAATATTGCTCCATTTAGTCAGGAAATGATGTAATTTTATTTTATAAATGTTCCAAGTCATCAAATAGTTCAATATTTTTACCAAGTTTATTGTTATAAATATAACACCCAAATACCCCATTATGACATCAGAGAAAACAGAAGCGCTAAAGAATTGATTACTTGCCACTTTGTCCAATATTATTAGCTTCAAATGGTGAATTAGCTTAGTCCAGGCTAAAACTAGAGGAAAGTGCATATCACATATACTGGAAAAAGTGGATTTTTCAAAAACTATGTATTTTAATATTTTAACAAACACTTTAACAAACACCAAAAAATAAGGTAATTTAAACCTAAAAAGAACCTACTTCAGTTATACCTTTGTAAGTGTAGCATGCAAAATTACTGCTGTTATAACAAAATCTATATTCTGAAATTTTCTTAAAACACAATATTTTGCTGTCAAACTAGCTGTGAGCCATTGTGCCCACCGTCACTGACCTGAACATTATTAGAAGACCAGTGCGTTTAAATACCTATTTACAAAGATTACAACTGAAATTGTGACTACTTTGTTGTTAATTTGCAAAGATTTGCAGAAGAGTCAGACATCACAGTCTCTTTTGCCTCTGTAACACACTGAGTGAATGACATGAAGCTCATGCACGTAAACTTGCCTCAAAAAATTTTTGTATTTTATATTTAAATAACAGGGTAGTCTGTTGCTAATGATCACACAAAGCTCTAATTCCAGAAAAGTGCAGTGCTGCATTTTTGTAATGTGAATGCTCTTAAGACGTCATTGCTCCAGTTGCCAGCCCCTTGCTCCTGACATGCAACAGTAGGTTGCATTCTTTTCAGCAATTCAGGCTCTGCCCAGACTTTTTTGACCACTTGGATTGCTGATTGACAAGAAGCCCCTAACAGTGAGTGCCCTTGGGAAGGTATGGATGTCTGCCACTCAATCTGGATCCCCAGTGGTGGAGTTCCCAGGGGTCGGGGTGTTGTGGAAGGGACGGTTGAAATTGAACTGGTATATGATTATGCTATCCCTTTCCTCCCAAGCAACTAACATGGAAATGATAAAAGTTTACGGGAATGGAGGATTTTCAGATTCCTGTAAACAATGTATTCAGTTCTGACTGTGTCTGTGACTGCAGTGCATTTGAATACTGTCTCACAGCTGCTTTCTTTGGAGCAAGATTAGGCTTAAAGTTCACCCACATCCACATAAGATGTCTCCTTGCTTTTCACACCTTTTGATTCTGACAAAAGCTAGTACCTGACGGAAATTAGACAGGACATTCCTTTCTGACAAGGTAAGTAACAATCTTCTTGTGCTGTCAATATTGATCCAGCAAAGTTACGTTTACATTTGTGCCGTGACTCGGATCCCAACATAGGGAATGTCTCCCTGGGCTGAGTAAGTGACAGGTAGCATGAATCGAACACAATTGAGTGGCAGACGCCCCGAGGTAGTTTACCTCTGGCTACTCCCTGTGTCCGACCGAGCATTTTTGCCCCTCGCCCATTGGGATTGGTACCTTAACGGGATCGGACGACCCGTTTGGATACAGAATTTAAGGTATGCAGTTGTCTCTTTTACATTGCTGTAGGTGACAGGATATGGCCGGTTGAAATCTGATGATTCAGAAAAGAGGTTGTCTCACGAGATGGCCGGTTGAAATTTGATGATTCAGAAAAGGGGTTGTGCACGTCTCACCATATAGCCGGTTGAAATTTGTGATTAATATGAGACTGGCAGCCCGGTAAAATTCTCACCTTAGCAGCAGAAATATGGCTGGTTGAAATTTAATAAGACAAGTTCAGGATAAAGGAGGAAAGGCATCTAGAGTATGTAAGAGTTGTTTTTTTTTGCGAGCATTAATGGAAAATAGGCTAGCAGTTTTTGTGAGAATTGAAGGCTACGGGTGACATCGGGTATTCTGTATTGTTCCCAAGGAAAGAATCGGGACTGGGGACCCCGGTCAGGAGAGGCAGCCACTGCTACCTGACGAATTTGACCATATCAGCTGCCTCCTGATAATATGGCCAGTTGAAATTGATTAAGGCGGAGGCAGGCTGGCTAAATTTCTCACCCGTGGCTCGTGCCTAGGCTTTTGTGCTGTGTATTTTGTGTCTACAAGCTATTTGTCTCGTTGGTTTGTCTGTGTTTCGTGTATTTGTGATTTTGGCTACTTGCTTTACTTTGTACAGCACTTTGGTCAACGTGGGTTGTTTTTAAGCGTGCTATATACTTGACTTGACTTGATAATTAAGAACAACTGATAAGGGCAATAATGGGACAGGCCCCTGATACAGCTATTATGTGAACAAATACTGGGTGTTAAGTGTAGTGCTAACAAGAAACTAGAGAAACAGTGTGGCCACCAGGGGAAACAAGCAGTAAATTTAATTTGGGAAAGGAACTGCAGTAAGAAGTGGAAATTACAGATTAAAGAACGGAAAGGTAGGGCCTATACTAAATGGAATGGTACCTTACTGGCCAGCTGGAGGAATAATGCATGTGATAAAGGGATAGAGCTATGTACGGCAGAAGCGACTCCCAGGAGCTGGGAGACACTGCAGGCGGAGTGGAGTGCTAATGGATAGAAGGGAGAAGAAAGAGAGAACGAGAAACAAAGAACACGGGCAAAAGCAGATATGGACAGACAGGAAGGTTTAAAATCGGCAGTGCCGCGCGCCAAGATCTAAGACCAATATGGGATCCCGAACCATATCTGGCATACCGACCCTGTTTAAGGACAGTGACCGCGATGAGGATTGGGCACCCACCTTATCCCCCACCTTACCAGAGGCCGAGTGCATCCAGTGCTTCCGAACCTCAATCCTCCCAGTATTCAGATACAGTGGCTGCTCGGGTAAAACAGCGGCGGCAGGGAAGGGGAGACTTGATATACCGAGATCCAGTAAGGGAATACTAGGGATTATTCCCAGACAGGGAGGGAAGAATCCAATAAAACCCCAGAGTTAAGGGCTCCACAGAGACAACTGCCTACCCAAATTCTACCCAGTCCATGAGCAGCCAAGGAGGGACAGACAGCCCTCAGTAACTCTTGTATGCACACTGGAAGCCCCAAGAGATGATAACCATCATGAATCAGGCCCCCGATAGAAAAGAAAAACCAGCACAGTTTGCTCAGTACGTCCGCAGTAATATACAAATGTATAATGCGACCTCCGACCCCCGCAAGATTTATTTGGTCTTTGCTGCATGATTCTCTCATCTGATGAGGGGCGGAAATGGAAGGCAGAATTAAGATACCAAACTTGATAGGTATCTGAGTAGCCAGGGCATCAAAGGTTATGGTGAGAAGGCGGAGGAGTGGGACTAAATGGGGGAATGGATCAGCTCATGATAAAATGGTGGAGCAGACTCAAATGGCCAACTTCTGCTCCTTTGTCTTATGGTCTTATCAGGAGTTACCGGTGGGAATCCATAATGAGAATGAACAGACAGACCGGATTATTCAAGCCTAGGAGAGGGCTCTCCAACAACCTGTAAATATCACTTAATTACTTGAATGTGAACCTAAGCCTGGGAAATCGGGACCAGACTATTGGGAGTGAGTTATGCCCTGCTATGGCACTTTTACAGGAGACCAAGCCTTTAGTAATGGGAACCCAAGTTTAATGCCCTACTACTCAAGTGCTTACCAACTAAGTTAGCCAACAGGATTAAAACTAATAATATGTTTTGGCCTGACAATGACCAAAATCAGATGCGACGAGCTTTGACATATTACTGGGACCCAGCTTTCGAATCCCCATCAACCCCGAAGGGAACTAACATTAAAGGTAAACATGTTCAGCAGGAAGAAGGATGTGAGAGGTCTATATCTGGGGAGCAGAAATGGGAACAAAAAGTTACCAAGGGACAGGTGAGGACAACAACCTCAAACACAAAATCTGCAGATGCTGGGGTCAAAGCAACACTCACAACACACTGGAGGAACTGAGCAGGTTGGGCAGCATCCGTGGAAAAGATCGGTTGATGTTTCGGGCCGGAACCCTTCGTCAGGACTGTAGGGGGAAGGGGTAAAGGCCCTATAAAGAAGGTGGGGAGAGGGCGGGAAGGAGAAGGATGGTAGGTTCCAGGTGAAAAACCAGTAAGGGGAAAGATAAAGGGGTGGGTGAGGGAGGTGATAGGCAGGAAAGGTGAAGAAAGAAGAGGGGAAAACACAATGGGTAGAAGGAGGCAGAACCATGAGGGAGGTGATAGGCAGCTGGGGGAGGGGGCAGTGACATAGGGATAGGGGAAGGAATTACCGGAAGTTGGAGAATTCTATGTTCATACCAAGGGGCTGGAGACTACCCAGATGGTATATGAGGTGTTGCTCCTCCAATGTGAGTTTAGCCTCGTCGTGGCAGTAGAAGAGGCCATGTATGGACATATCTGAATGGGAGTGGGAAGCAGAGTTGAAGTGGGTGGCTACTGGGAGATCCTGTCTGTTTTGGCGGGCGGAGCGGAGGTGCTTGACGAAGCGGTCCCCCAGTCTGCATTGGGTTTCACCGATGTAGAGGAGGCCACACCGGGAGCACCGGATACAATAGATGACCCCAACAGACTCCCAAGTGAAGTGTTGCCTCACCTGGAAGGACTGTTTGGGGCCCTGAATGGTGGCAAGAGAGGTAGTGTAGCGACAGGTGTAGCACGTACGCTTACAGGGATAAGTGCCAGTTGGGAGATCCGTGGGGAGGGATGTGTGGACCAGGGAGTCACGGAGGGACCGATCCCTGCGGAAGATAGAGAGGGGTGGAGAGGGAAAGATGTGCTTAGTGGTGGGGTCCTGATGAAGGTGGCGGAAGTTGCGGAGGCTAATGTGTTGGATCCGGAGGCTAGTGGGGTGGTGGGTGAGGACAAGGGGAACTCTGTCCCTGTTGTGGTGGCGGGAGGATGGGGTGAGAGCCGAAGGGAAACCATGATCCTTAAAGAAAGAGGACATTTGAGATGCCCTGGAACGGAAAACCTCATCCTTGGAGCAGATGTGGAACTGGGAATAGGACAACAACCTGTTTAGAGATTGACTAGCAAGGATGTTTAGCCCAATATAATATTGCAAGATGCTGCAATTCTAATTCCGTATAGGAAAAGGGATACCGGCTATCAGATGCTACAATCATTCTGCGTTCAAAGGCACGGAACCCAGCCACTGCAGGTGAAATTCCAGGGGACCCAGTGTGAGGTTTCATTTAGTCACCACCAGTCTGGGGTGTAATCTAGCAGAGTGAGACTTGCTTTGTCCGTTGGAAATCCAGATTCTATGCAGAGACAAGGCTATCACCCTGGGACTAGCGAACAACCAACCGCCCAGTGGTGGGCACTTAATTTGGACTCCACTTCGTTTGAACCCTCTCTGCCAGAGGTAGACCCTAATGTGACTCTGTGCTATGATCCTACAGGATGCTCAACTGAGGAAAACCAGTATTATGCACCTCTCGAGGGACAAAAGTTCCCGTCATGGTGACTGGAGAGGTTACTGGGCATTTACTGGTGACTGGGCATTTAGAGATGGAAATGAGGGCAATACAGAGAGACATGAAAGCCAGGATCAGGCAGGCTAAAGACAGGTACAGGAGGAAGCTTGAGTGGAAACTCCAGCAGAACAACATGAGAGAGGTCTGGAGGGGGATGAGGACCATCACTGGGTTCCCGCAAACTAGCAACAGAGGAGCTGAAGGCAGTATAGACAGGGCCAATGAACTTAACCTGGTCTTTAACAGATTTGACATTGTGGTCCCTGCCCATCCCCCACATGAGTTATCTGTTGTTGTCCCCCAACCAACACATATTCCACTCTCCCCTCCTACCCCTCCTCACAGTCCCCCACCCTGCTGTCATGACTATACCCCTTCCCCACACGAAACCACCACGGTGGGCTTCACAGCTGAACAGGTGAGAAGACAGCTGAAACGTCTCAACCCAAGCAAGGCTTGGATGGTGTCAGTACCAGGGTGCTCAAAGCCTGTGCCCCTCAGCTGTGTGGAGTACTTTGCCATGTCTTCAACCTGAGCCTGAGGCTCCGGAGGGTTCCTGTACTGTGGAAGACGTCTTGTCTCGTCCCTGTGCTGAAGACGCCACACCCCAGTGGCCTCAATGACTACAGACCGGTGGCATTGACCTCCCACATCATGAAGACCCTGGAGAGACTTGTTCTGGAGCTGGCCACGCCCATGATCAGGCCACACTTAGATCCCCTTCAGTTCGCCTACCAGCCCCGACTAGGAGTTGAGGATGCCATCGTCTACCTGCTGAACCGTGTCTATGTCCATCTGGACAAGCCAGCGAGCACTGTGAGGGTCATGTTTTTTGATTTCTCCAGTGCGTTCAACACCATCCGCCCTGCTCTGCTGGGGAAGAAGCTGACAGCGATGCAGGTGGATGCTTTCCTGGTGTCATGGATTTTGATTACCTGACTGGCAGACCACAGTACGTGTGCTTGCAACACTGTGTGTCCAACAGAGTGATTAGCAGCACTGGGGCTCCACAGGGAACTGTCTTGTCTCCCTTTCTCTTCACCATTTACACCACGGACTTCAACTACTGCACAGAGTCTTGTCATCTCCGGAAGTTTTCCGATGACTCTGCCATAGTTGGATGCATCAGCAAGAGAGATGAGGCTGAGTACAGGGCACAGTAGGAAACTTTGTCACATGGTGTGGCAGAATTATCTGCAGATTAATGTGAAAAAGACTAAGGAGCTGGTGGTAGACCTGAGGAGAGCTAAGGTACCGGTGACCCCTGTTTCCATCCAGGGGGTCAGTGTGGACATGCTGGAGGATTACAAATACCTAGGGATACGAATTGACAATAAACTGGACTGGTCAAAGAACACTGAGGCTGTCTACAAGAAGGGTCAGAGCCGTCTCTATTTCCTGAGGAGACTGAGGTCCTTTAACATCTGCCGGACGATGCTGAGGATGTTCTACGAGTCTGTGGTGGCCAGCGCTATCATGTTTGCTGTTGTGTGCTGGGGCAGCGGGCTGAGGGTAGCAGACACCAACAGAATCAACAAACTCATTCGTAAGGCCAGTGATGTTGTGGGGATGGAACTGGACTCTCTCACGGTGGTGTCTGAAAAGAGGATGCTGTCCAAGTTGCATGCCATCTTGGTCAATATCTCCCATCCACTACATAATGTACTGGTTGGGCACAGGAGTACATTCAGCCAGAGACTCATTCCACCGAGGTGCAACACAGAGCGTCACATGAAGTCATTCCTGCCTGTGGCTATCAAACTTTACAACTCCTCCCCTGAAGGGTCAGACACCCTGAGCCAATAGGCTGGTCCTGTACTTATTTCATAATTTACTGGCATAATTTATATATTACTATTTAACTATTTATGGTTTTATTACTATTTATTATTTATGGTGCAACTGTAACGAAAACCAATTTTCCCCGGGATCAATGAAGTATGACTATGACTATTAAAGGAAGAGGGGGCAGTGCATTACTGGCCGAAGTTCCGGATTCCCTTTGGCAACAGACGAGACCGGTGGTTCCCCATACCACTGTTAGGCTTTGCCCTGGGTTCAAGCCAAAGAGCCTGGTTTCCTTGCCTACACCCTGACGAGACAAACCTCCAACAACAAGGGAGACTGGCGGGACTTGGACTGTGGGCAAACTCTGATACTGGAAGGAGTCAAAGGTGAAGACGGTGCATCTGGTAAGACACTCTTTTAATATTTTATAAGACTGAACCCAAGACGTTGTACCCCATCTCTGGGCAATTTCAGGCCATGAAGTTGGTCGCACCAACTGCAACCCCCCACCCCCCGGATCACCGTGAAAGAAGGAGAGACTCTCTCATCCCTTCTGCAATACCCCCTCAAACCCGAGGCAACATTTTATGAGGATGGACACTCTTTTGTGGATCCAGCAGGTAAACGATGTTCTGGCTATGTGATAAGTGACAACAGTGAAGTAATTGAGCAAGTCTCCTTTACAGCAGCTGTCTCCACCCAGAAAGCTGAGCTACTTGCTCTGACTCAAAAAAATCTGTAAAAGAACTGGCAATAAAACAACAGTTTTGCTGTGCTCACCTTCCAACAGCAGCTGGTATAGTGGAACGAGCAAATGGAACCTTAAGGAATAAACTAACTAAAGTTACACAAGGAACTGGGCCAACCTCGTTAAAGGTTTTACCTCTGGCCTTGTTCCACATGAGAATCACACCCTCAGTTAAAACGGGGTTATCCCCTGCCAAGATTATCTACAGGAAGCCCATGGGAACCCCACAGGGGTCTGAACTGGCCCGATCTCCCCTTCCTGAAAGACGGACATGCAAACCTTAAGCGAGGAGATGGGAAAATAGTTATGCAAGTTCACTAAAACTCTCCAAAGCTGCATTCACAGGTACGACACCCAGCCTTAGCTACCTCACATCGAGCTTGGAGATTTTGTCCTGATTAAGAACTGGGATCGTAAGAAGTTGGAACCAAGGTGAAAAGGACCGTAACAAGTGCTACTGACAACACCTACTGCAGTGAAGGTGGAAGGGCAGCTCCGGTGGGTACATCGAACAGACTGTACACAGGTTACTGGCGGAACTGATAAGGACTGAAAAATGCATCGGTTAATAATGATTTTTAATGACCCTAAGGGACCTGCCCCTGTTTCAGGAGGCCCCCATGTTAACACTTTTCTGTCCCTCTGCCATACCTGTGCTAAGCAAGTAGAACAGGGAGCATGTTGGGTATGTTTTGTATCATGTTGTAGAATCGACAATCTGTTCTGAAAAGTTATCATGTTATGATAAAAAGGAGGGAATCATAAAGTTTATAGGAATGGGGGATTTTCAGATTCCTGTAAACACTGGGATAAGTACTGACTATGTCTGTGACTGCAATGTGTTTGAATGATGTCTCACAGCTGCTTTCTTTGGAGCAAGATAAGGTTTAACGTTCACCCACATCCACATAAGGAAGTCTCCTGACTTCTCACACCTTTTGGTTTTGACAAAAAGAAGTACCTGATTAAATTAGACAGGACATTCCTTTCTTAATTAAACCATAAATTTGATGGATGTTCTCATCTTTGCAATTAAGTTGTGGCTCCAACAAACCAGGTAGAACATTCCTTTCTTTAATTAAGATGGCTGGAGTGTCTATCAAACGGATTGTTCTTTCATATCAATAGTCCATTGACTTGGCTGAAATGCTTATCAAACTGATTGTTCTTTATATCAATAGTCCATTGACTTGGCCAGAATGGTTATCAATCTGATTGTTCTTTTGTTTCGGTTTATAACTTCTGACAATTCTGACATCAGGAATTGAACTTGTTGAACCACTGGAGGGATGAGAATGCTTCTCCCTCTGAAGTTAGGGCCAAGGTCACTCGCCGGCTGAGCTCGAAGAAATAAACGGGTGAAAAGATAAGCAACAATCTTTTCGTGTTGTCGTTATTTGATCCAGCAAATTTATGTTTACAGAAAGATACGCCTGATCTGAATTGAGAATAAGCATGAGGTCATATGGACACAATGAAGATATTTCTCCAAGGTTTCCCTGTAAATCATATACAGTCCCAATTTCATGGCAGGGTTATATGGATATATCTCACGCATAATGAGAATACAAGCTAACAGCAACATAACTCCACAATGCATGGGAGTAACAATGAAAAGTCCATTACCATAACTAAACATGTCTAAGATGTTCCTTCTAAGGGAAAAATAAGATTATTACCTGTATGAATACTGAATGATGCCCATGCGAATTTATGTCAGAAAGCAATAAATTGGGATTGAGATTATACTGACAAAATATTTTACACCATAACTAACAAAATAAAGAAAAGGGCCTAAATCACATATATTAGTCTATAGCATTCACATAATCGTTGGGGCTCATTGTTGCGTAATCAATGTGAACACTATTTACAGCTTCTAGAGGAGATCATCCTTGATCAACACTATTAATATTTAATTTCTAGCCAACAAAGGAAGCTTGTATTAGAAAACACTAGTTTCTTAGATATAAAAATAAATTTAAAATCATCACTGCATTTGTACCTGGGATGTAGGACTGTCAAGATTAGTAAAAGTTTTCCTTCAATGTCTTTATGTAGGCCTATTTTTATCTTACATCAATAATAGCTATATTAGTATAATCTCCTCATAAGTATGACTTCAACTAATGTAAGTTTCCTTCCAACAGTAACATTTGGGAAAAAATTGCCTTCTTAGTACAGGCAATGCAACAACTTCACACATCTTTTTTGTGTGGGTGTGGAGATATGTCTCTATCAAAGGAGGTGTAAAGCTCTCCTTCTCTCCACTAGCCCTGTAGGTCACCTTTGGGCAAAGTGTGTAACCGCCTATCTCCCCCACCCCCACTTACAGGGTCAGCTGAAGCCAGGGGAGCAGGTAGCAGATAATCATATGAGCAGCTAGTACATATCATAAATTCTGGTTATGCGACCCCTGACACCAGGCAGACATTCTCTGAAGAGTATTGATAATGGTAATGGCTTTCGGGGGAGGGGGAGGGCACATTCACATTGTAAAGGCACAGCCCAGAAGAAGGTAATGGCAAACCACTTCTGTAGAAAAACATTCCAAGAACATAACGGTCATAGAAAGAGAAGAAAGACCATGTTCATCCACATCATTCACCGGCACATAATAATAATAATGACACATCTGTTTATCAGCAACTTAACTACTTTACTGCATGACAGGTCATCCCCACAGTTCAAGCAATCTTATTTTGAGGTACAAAATATGTACTTAGTAAAATCGATAAAAAGGGTTTTATTAATCATATCAAAAACTAAAAATAATATTCTTAAGGGGATTCTTTCATACATGACTAGGCAAATATATACTAGCTTATAAAGGCTCATACAAGAAAGAGTTAACAGTTTTCTGATTGGAACATCAACAAAAGAAAGTAAATTAATCATTCAATGACACAGGAGGGAAAACTAATCATATCACGACAATATCACTAAAATACTGACAAAATAGATGAATATTAACAGCTTAATTGTACTTTATACCGATAGATTAAAAGACCACTGTAAATTCCTCCTTAGTATGGGTAAATGGGAGTTGTTGATCATATGAAGAGAGAATAAATTGCGAAATTCATGTGATTGTTTTACTAGAGCCAGCAAAGGTATGATGAGATTCTGTGACACATTGCATAATTAATTAGAAAGGAATAATTGATCTCACTATCACATGCAATGAGGTATAATATAATTATCAACTATTTAGTTGGGTATGTACAACTTGATGGAAATCAGTGGCATAACAACAGAAATGAAACATGATCAATTCTGTTTTAAGATTAGAGCAACCATTGCAAAACAACGATAAATACACTCACCAAATATCTCTCCACCACTTGCATACTCTGTAACCAAATAAATCATTCTTTCTGTCTCCATAACCTGTGGTACAAGAACAAACAGAAGGCGAAATTAATATACAGAAATTAAATTACAGGCAGTCCCCGAGTTATGAACGTCCGACTTACGAACAACTCATACTCACGAATGGCCTGCCATAAAGCCTATTATATTGAAAAATTCAAATTATGTACAATTGTTCATAATAACAAACGCACACACTACGTTGTGACACTCATGAAAACATTGTGCGGCTTCAGCAATTCGTTGGCTCGAGGAAGGAGAACACCGCCCACCATTTTAAGACAGATCAAGTTGCCATTACCACTGTGTCGAGTGTGTAACTTTGTATTTGGCTTAAATTTTTCTCTTATTTACCATGTCTCTGAAGCATAAATCCGATGCAAGAGCTGATGTTGGATCAAAGAAAAGGAAAACGATCACGATTGAAAATAAGGTGGAAATAGTAAAGCAAGATGAGGTTGTATAAGGCACTGGTGAGGCCGAATCTGGAGTATTGTGTTCAGTTTTGGTCACCAAATTACAGGAAGGATATAAATAAGGTTGAAAGAGTGCAGAGAAGGTTTACAAGGATGTTGCCAGGACTTGAGAAACTCAGTTACAGAGAAAGGTTGAATAGGTTAGGACTTTATTCCCTGGAGCGTAGAAGAATGAGGGGAGATTTGATAGAGGTATATAAAATTATGATGGGTATGGATAGAGTGAATGCAAGCAGGCTTTTTCCACTGAGGCAAGGGGAGAAAAAAACCAGAGGACATGGGTTAAGGGGATGGGGGAAAAGTTTAAAGGGAACATTAGGGGGGGCTTCTTCACACAGAGAGTGGTGGGAGTATGGAATGAGCTGCCAGATGAGGTGGTAAATGCGGGTTCTTTTTTAACATTTAAGAATAAATTGGACAGATACATGGATGGGAGGTGTATGGAGGGATATGGTCCGTGTGCAGGTCAGTGGGACTAGGCAGAAAATGGTTCGGCACAGCCAAGAAGGGCCAAAGGGCCTGTTTCTGTGCTGTAGTTTCTATGGTTCTATGGTTCAATCGGAAAGAGGTGACATGCCATCAGTCACTGGAAAAGCATTAGGCTAGTCGGTTAATGATCAGAACAATTTTAAAGGATAAACTGAGAATAATGGAGCATGTGAAAGGCTCTGGCCCGATGAAAGCTACAATTATTACTAAGCAACATAGTGGTTTGATTATTGAAATGAAAAGGCTATTGATAATTTGGTTAGACCGATCAAAATCAGTATAATATTCCTATTAGTCCTACTTTACTGCAAGAACCTAAGAACCTAGGAACTCTGGAACCAAAAAAAGTTTGTGACGAAAGAGTGCGCTGAAGCCTTTCGTCTCATTAAAGCAGGGATGGCAAAGTTAGAGGAGCAAGATCCTAATACAGAGAGGTTCACCAAAGTTTACCGTGCAGTTACCAAGGACCTCAGCTGCTACAAGGCTATTTATGACAAGAAAAAGAAAAGCTCTGTACAAGCCTCCCTTGATGCCTACTTCAAGAAATTGACTCCAGTAGTAAACCCACCCCCGCCTCTCCAGCAGCAGAATCAAACTCTGACTCTTCAGCAGCAGGTCCATCATAATGTTACCTCATGAATGCCCCTTCTGCTATGCAAAACATCGATGGAACTGTATGTAGTTACTTTTATTATTACTGTATTATTATTATTATTATTATTACCGAGATGCAACACTGAGCGTCATAGGAAGTCATTCCTGCCTGTGACCATCAAACTTTACAACTCCTCCCTTGGAGAGGCAGACGCCCTGAGCCAATAGGCTGGTCCTGAACTTATCTCATAATTTACTGGCATAATTTACATATTACTATTTAACTATTTATGGTTCTATTACTATTTATTATTTATGGTGCAACTGTAACGAAAACCAATTTCCCCCGGGATCAATAAAGTATGACTATGACTATGATTATGACTTTTATCATTATTATGTACTGTATTATTATGTTTAAGATGTTTTAATGTATTTGGAAGTGTTTTATATGCAGAGGAAGGTAAAATATATACTATATACTAAGACAAACGTTTGACTAACTGATGCTAACTAATACCGGATGTACCTGTTCCCACTTACATACAAATCCAACTTAAAGACGGACTTAGGAACAGAACTCGTTTGTAACCCGGGGACTGCCTGTATAATAGTGGTTAAATATATAGTTCCATCTTTAAAAGCAGGACCCTCAATTCATATACATAATTGATTCACCTCCAATGTCATATTTGCTGACACCACCATTGGCAATGATTGAATTAAAGATGGTAACAAGTTAGTATATTAAGGGGGAAATTAGAAATCTGGCTGAGTGGTGCCACAGCAACAACCTCTTACTAAATGTCAGCAAGACCAAAGAGCTGACTACTGATTTCAGGAGGACGAAATCAGAGGATCGTGAGCTAGTTCTCATCAGGGGTTCAGAAGTGGAAATGGTCAACATTTCTTGGTGTTATCTTTTCCAAGGATCTATCTAGTCCATCAAGTAACATGATGAAGAAAGCATGGCAGCGCCTCTACTTTCTTAAAAATTTGCGTACATTCAGCATGTCATTCAAACCTTAAAACAAACTTCTATAAATGTGCAGTGGAGAGTACATTGACCGGTTGAGTCACAGCCTCGTAAGGCAATCTTTGTATGGTAAAGTGTAGCAAAAGTAGTGGATATGACCAGTCCATCACAGAAAAGGCCTTCCCCACCACTGAGTAAAATTGCAGGACAGCTGCAGCTGCATCAATCATCATGGGCTCTTACCATGCACACCACATTTTCCTCTCACTACTGCCATCAGGAAGAAGGTA
Organism: Mobula hypostoma; assembly: GCF_963921235.1. Taxonomy (NCBI): domain Eukaryota; kingdom Metazoa; phylum Chordata; class Chondrichthyes; order Myliobatiformes; family Myliobatidae; genus Mobula; species Mobula hypostoma. Next base: position 5,625,750 of record NC_086130.1, on the reverse strand, counting down.
CAGGAGCTCAGGACCAGCAGCACAAGTTTAGGAACAGTTATTACCCCTCATCCATCAGGTTCTTGAACCAGAGAAGATAACTTCCTTCAACTACATTTGCCCTATCAATGAATTGAACTCACTTTCAAGGACTCTTCATCTCATGTTCTTGATACTTAAACTTATAACTTATTTATTTATCATTACTGTATTTTTTTCTCAGCTGAAGCTGGTAATACCTGAGGCACAGGCTTGGCCAAGCACATTCATTTCTCAATTACTCAGAACTTTTAGGATCATTCTAATGAAGTTTAGTATTGTGGCTTTCTGAAGATTTACATAGATATTCCTGTGTAGCCCTATTTGTTTAAGACTACTGAGTAATGACGCTGGAATGATACCAGTTGCAGATATTACTATTGGAACAATGAATATCCTGTTCAAGTTCCAGAGTCTTTCAATTTCCTCTTTTAATTCAGTAATTTCTAGTGTTTCTCACGTTGATTTCTGTAACGTGTATTTTAAATGGCTATATCTATTAAATAAGTTGCTCTTGCTTGTTTATGTTGTATTATAATATCCAAATGATTATTATAGATTGTCCCACATGTAATAATGGATCAGTTGTAACATAATTTGTGGGACACAGACTCTGAAAATGCATCAGGTTTGTATTTATAGTAAGGTATGGTTTCTTTTATGAGTTTCTATTTTAAAGCAAGATTTTGGTGAATGATGTATGGCATTTGATTGTGCCCATGTAAGTAATCAAACTCCTACCTATTATGATAAGCATGTCACATGTCACCTTTGACGCTGTATACATTTGTGTGAATGTTAATCACCACTGTCACTAAACTGCATTCCCTAATAGCATAAGAGTAAGGAGGTCATGCTGCAGTTATATAAAAGATCAGTCAAGTTCACATGGGACTATTATGTGTAGTTCTGGTCACCCCAGAATATAAAAGAAGTGAGGGGAAAGAAGTACACAGGGATACTCCCTTGATTAGAAGATATGTGCTAAAAGAGTAACTTTGGTTGTTCTCTCTAGAAATCTAACATGAGATATGTAAAATTATGAGAGGCACACAAAGTCAGAACAGCACATGTATTTGAGATTGAAGAGGAAAGATTAAAAGTGACATGAGGGGCAAGTTTGTTGCGACAGTATGGATAGCATAATAATGGATTAAATGAGAACCAGTAATCAGAAAATAAAACCTTCACACAATTTAACTTCCAACTGATAATTTGTAGTTAGTGAGAACAATATTTCTGATTCTGTCCCATTGAAAAAACACGGTTAGACAACAGACGAATATTCCTGTTATGTTAAAGATATATCCCTGCCACTTAACCTTCTGGTTTATTCATGGCACCATCCCTCAATACTGTAACAAAGGTACATATTTTGGGTATCCTTTGTAAGCCTCTGGAACAGACACCAGTTATGAGTATTCAAAGGGGTTCTGCTAGATGGGTGTGCTACCAAAGTTCAAAGTTCAAAATAAAGTCATTATCAAAGTACACATATGTCAGCATATACAATCCTGAGATTTGTTTTCTTTAGGGCAAACTCAGTAAATCCACTGGCAATAATAGAATCAATGAGATCAATGCACCTAACAGAGCAGAAAACAGCAAATATGCAAAAGACAACAAGCTGTAAAGTACAAAAGAGTAAAAATAACAAGAATATAAATAAATAACCAACACATATCAAGAGCATGAGAAAATGAGTCCGTAAGTTGTGGGAACAGTTCAGTAATGTGACATGTGAAGTTGAAATAAGTTATCTCAATTGGTTTTCCCAATTCGGATCTCCCCCCTCCCCCTCCCACTTTCAAATCCCTTACTCACTCTTCCTTCAGTTAGTCCTGACGAAGGGTCTCGGCCTGAAACGTTGACTGTACCTCTTCCTAGAGATGCTGCCTGGCCTGCTGCGTTCACCAGCAACTTTGATGTGTGTTGCTTGAATTTCCAGCATCTGCAGAATTCCTTATATTTGATTTGAAACCTGATGATTAAGTGAATCCCTGAACCTGATATAGATATCCCCCAATTTACAAAAGTTCGCTTTATGCCACTTCACTTTTATGAAAGGGCTGTAGCGGTGTGCTACACACAGCGCTAGAATAACCACACAGAGTCGGTGAGTTAGAGTTGTGATGAAAGAAATTTATTCAAACTTCGCGGCCTGCTTTAAAGCCTTCCCGTTCCCGCCCTCCCTGGGCGGGATTGCTGTGGGGAATACATATTCCCAGACCCTTTCTGCGCGCAGGATTTTCCCCCTGCTGGTGAAGATGGCCTGGCACCCTTTTTGGGGCTGGCCCTCTGCCAGCGCGCGCTGTTTCGTGAGCCGGTTCGTGTGTGCGAGAAAGTGGGTCGCCATATAACCCCCCCCCCGCCCCCCAGAACCGGCGATACCTCCCCCAATGTCCACAGTCTGGATCGGCCTCTGTTTGGGAGGTCTGTCCCTGCGCTGCGGTGCCTGAGCCTGGACCGGCTGCGCCAAGTCCACATGGGCCGGTTTGAGTCGGTCCACCGTGATAACCTCCTCTCTCCCAATGTCCAGCACGAACGTGGACCCGTTGTTCCTGATCATCTTAAATGGCCCCTCGTAGGGCCGCTGTAGCAGTGCCCGGTGTCCGCCCCGTCGTACAAAAAGAAACTTACAGTTCTGCAGGTCTTTGGGTACGCAGGTCGGGCTCTGTCCATGCTGTGAAGTGGGGACGGGGGCCAGGTTACCGAGCCTCTCCCGTAGTCTGTCCAGGACTGCTGTGGGTTCTTCCTCTTGCCCCCTTGGGGCTGGTATGAACTCTCCTGGGACCACCAGAGGCGCGCCGTACACCAACTAGGCTGACGAGGTGTGTAGATCCTCCTTGCGCGCTGTGCGGATTCCGAGCAGGACCCAGGGAAGCTCGTCCACCCAGTTAGGCCCCTCCAGGCAGGCCATGAGAGCCAACTTCAGGTGACGGTGGAAACGCTCCACTAGTCCGTTCGACTGTGGGTGGTAGGCAGTTGTGTGGTATAGCTGTGTTCCTAAAAGGCTGGCCATAGCCGACTACAGGCTGGAGGTGAACTGGGCGCCCCTGTGGGAGGTAATGTGGGCCGGTACCCCGAAGCGTGCTACCCAGGTTGCGATCAGTGCTCGGGCGCAGGATTCGGAGGTGGTGTCGGTGAGCGGGACTGCCTCTGGCCATCTGGTGAACCGGTCTATCATAGTTAGGAGGTACCGCGCTCCTCGTGACACTGGCAGGGGCCCCACGATATCCACATGAATGTGGTCGAACCTCCGGCGGGTGGGTTCGAACCGCTGCGGTGGAGCCTTGGTGTGCCGCTGCACCTTGGCCGTTTGGCACTGCATGCACGTTTTGGCCCATTCACTGACCTGTTTACGCAGTCCATGCCACACGAACCTGTTGGAGACCAGCCGGACAGTTGTCCTGATGGAGGGGTGCACTAAGTTGTGAATGGGCTTGAAAACCCGCCGCCGCCAGGCTGCTGGGACGACGGGGTGGGGTTGGCCGGTAGCTACGTCATATAGTAGGGTCCTCTCATCTGGGCCTACGGGGAGGTCTTGGAGCTGCAAACCGGAGACTGCAGTCCTGTAACTGGGGATCTCAGTGTCTGCCTGCTGTGCCTCTGCCAGCGCTGCATAGTCCACCCCCTGGGACAGGGTCTGTATGGTAGGTCTGGAAAGTGCGTCCGCCACGACGTTGTTCTTTCCAGAGACATGCCGGATGTCCGTCATGTACTCGGAGATGTAGGACAGATGTCGCTGCTGGCGGGACGACCAGGGGTCGGACACCTTAGTGAACGCAAAGGTAAACGGTTTGTGGTCTGTGAACGCGGTGAAGGGCCTACCTTCTAAGAAGTACCTGAAATGCCGGATTGCCAGGTATAGTGCCAATAGCTCCCGGTCGAAAGCACTGTATTTGAGTTCGGGTGGCCATAGATACCTGCTGAAGAACGCCAGGGGTTGCCAGCGACCCTTGATGAGTTGCTCCAGCACTCCACCAACCGCTGTGTTGGATGCGTCCACCGTGAGGGCAGTAGAAACGTCCGTTCTGGGGTGCACTACCATCGTGGCATTTGCTAAGGCTTCTTTGGTTTTAACGAAAGCGGCTGCGGCCTCTTCGTCCCAGGTAATGTCCTTGCCCTTACCTGACATCAGGGTGAACAGGGGGCGCATGGTTCGGGCTGCTGAGGGGAAGAAACGGTGGTAAAAATTCACCACACCCATGAATTCCTGCAAGCCTTTGATTGTGTTGGGTCGGGGGAAGTGGCGGACCACGTCTACCTTGGCAGGTAGCGGGGTTGCCCCGTCTTTAGTAATCCTGTGGCCCAGGAAGTCGATGGTGTCGAGTCCGAACTGGCATTTGGCTGGTTTAATTGTAAGGCCGAATTCACTCAGGCGGGAGTATAGCTGGCAGAGGTGGGACAGATGCTCCTGCCAACTACTGCTGGCTATGAGGATGTCGTCCAAATAGATGAATGCAAAGTCCAGGTCGCGTCCCACCGCATCCATTAGCCACTGGAAAGTCTGTGCGGCATTCTTTAGACCAAATGGCATTCGGAGGAATTCGAAAAGTCCGAACGGGGTGCTAAGTGCTGTTTTGGGGATGTCGTCCGGATGTACAGGGATTTGATGGTATCCCCGGACGAGGTCTACCTTGGAAAAGATCCTTGCGCCATGTAGGTTTGCTGTGAAGTCTTGAATGTGCGGCACAGGGTAGCTGTCTGGCATTGTAGCCTCGTTCAGTCTGCGGTAGTCACCACATGGTCTCCAGCCCCCCGTTGCCTTGGGCACCATGTGAAGGGGGGAGGCCCATGGGCTGTCGGACCGTCGTATGATCCCTAATTCCTCCATCTTCTTGAACTCCTCCTTCGCCAGTCGGAGCTTGTCTGGGGGAAGCCTTCGAGCACGGGCGTGGAGGGGTGGTCCCTGGGTCGGGATGTGGTGCTGTACTCCGTGTCTGGGCATGGCTGCCGTGAACTGCGGTGTCAGTACTGATGGGAAATCCGCCAGGACCCTGGTGAATTCATCGTCGGACAGCGTGATGGAGTCCAGGTGTGGGGCTGGCAACTGTGCTTCACCCAGGGAGAACGTTTGAAAAGTCTTGGCGTGGACTAATCGCTTTCCTTGCAGGTCGACCAGCAGGCTGTGGGCTCATAGAAAATCTGCCCCCAGGAGTGGTTGGGCCACGGCAGCCAGTGTGAAGTCCCACATGAACCGGCTGGAGCTGAACTGTAGCCGCACCGTGAGGGTGCCGTAGGTTCGTATTGTGCTGCCATTAGCGGCCCTCAGGGCGGGTCCCGGTTCTTTGTTGCGGGTGTCGTAACTCGTTGGAGGTAAGACGCTGATCTCCGCTCCGGTGTCGACCAAAAAGCGGCGTCCCGATTGCTTGTCCCAGATGTACAGGAGGCTGTCCTGATGGCCAGCCGCCGTAGCCATCAGCGGCGGCTGGCCCTGGCGTTTCCCGGGAAATTGCAGGGTGGTCAGCAGCGGCGGGCCTCTGTGTCCCACCGCTGGTGGTAGAAACACCATAGTTCGTTGGGCTCCTCACTCCCGTCTCCGGATTTTGTAGGCTCTGCTGCCAGGCCTGGTCTGGTCTGATGTTGGGCACGCGGCTTGGTGATCTGTGCGACGGATGCCCCTCTCTCTTTCCTGGCATTCCACAGCACATCTGCTCGGGCCGCCACCTCCCGGGGGTTGCTGAAATCTACATCGGACAGCAGCAGGCATATGTCCTCGGGCAGTTGCTCTAGGAACGCCTGCTCAAACATCAGGCAGGGTTTGTGTCCTTCAGGCAGGACCAGCATCTCGTTCATTAATGCTGACGGTGGCCTGTCTCCCAAACCATCCAGGTGCATTAAACGGCGTGCTCGTTCGTGCTGTGAGAGTCCGAAAGTCCTTATGAGCAGGGCTTTGAATGCTGTGTATTTGCTGTCCTCCGGGGGCGACTGTATAAACTCCTCAACTTGTGCAGCAGTCTCCTGGTCGAGGGAGCTCAGCACGTAGTAGTAGCGAGTGGACTCCGAGGTTATCTGCCGAATGTGGAATTGTGCTTCTGCTTGTTCGAACCATAAATGGGATCGCAGCGTCCAGAAGCTTGGCAGTTTTAACAAAACTGCGCTAACAGATGCAGCGTTGGTCATCTCTGGTCCAAATATCGTTTGGGCCGTCGGGGTCACCAATTGTAGCGATGTGCTACACACTGCGCTAGAATAACCACACGGAGTCAGTGAGTTAGAGTTGCGATGAAAAGGATTTATTCAAACTTCGCGGCCCGCATTAAAGCCTTCCCGTTCCCGCCCTCCCTGGGCGGGATTGCTGTGGGGAATGCATGTTCCCAGACCCTTTCTGCGCGCGGGATTTTCCCCCTGCTGGTGAAGATGGCCTGATGCCCTTTTTGGGGCCGGCCCTCTGCCTGCGCGCGCTGTTGTGAGCCGGTTCGTGTGTGCCAGAATGTCGGTCGCCACAGGCCTACATTAGTACCTGCTTTCGCTAACTGAAAGAAATCCGAAAAGGATTTTCGCTTTTACGAAAAAAGGCGAAAGATGAAAATAACGTTCAGCGTTTGTTTAGCAGCAAGCCGTTATACAGGCAGTGCGCACTCCAAGCAGCACCGCCAAACTCCTTCCCTGGGAACTACACTCAGCATCAAGCCATCATAGCTTTGAACTGTCTGTGAGCATCTGTGCTTTATCTCGATTTATTTTGTGCATCCGTTAGCAAGATGTGTCCTAAAGTATCAGAAAAGCCTAAGAGAGCTCGTAATGGTATTACGCTTAGCGTACAACATAATTAAGTGTTTCAATCGTGGTGAACGAAACTATATGCAAAATATGATGCGTTTTATTGTAAGTGCTATTGACAGAGTGGACAACTCCGAAGCATCTTTGCAAGAGATCTTTAAAGACTACAATATAAAATTGGCAATCGCCAACCTTGGAGATGCTCTCAATAGGCTAACAGTCTCCATGAGAAATGGCGTCGAGGAAACTGTGTCCTGAAGAAGTGAACGCAATTGCCAACACCCCCAAAGTGAAGTCGTCTAGGAACTGAACGTGAAGCACTTGTGTAAGATTTTCGCTACGACTGACAGTGCTGCAATGATTGCAGAAAAGTATGACTTTAATTTTGAAAGGGCACATAGGTTTAGGGCAGGTTTGCAGGATGTTTTGAGTGCTTACAAAGAACTGATGATAGAAAAATGCGTGTAGGCTCGCTGTCCTCCCAATTCTGGTAAGTGAAACTACACTGTACACACATTATTTCTACTTTATATAGGCTGTGTATTTCCTGCTTTTACTATATGTTAGTGTTATTTCAGATTTTGTGTGCTATTTGGTATGATTTCGTATGTTATTTTTTGGGTCTGGGAATGCCAAAAATTTTTCCCATTTACATTAATGGTAATTGCATCTTCACTTTATGCTATTTCAGCTTACGAAAGGTTTCACAGGAATGCTCTACTTTCGGATAGCGGGGGAAACCTGTATTGACTTCTGGGGCTCCCATGTACATGAGCTCAATGCTAAGGAGAGTTATACCCAAAACAGACAGGAGCATAACCATTACTTTTTGTAGGATTTTTCATTTAAGGGCATTAGTGTTTCCATATCAGGTTGTGATACAGCCAGTCAATATCCTCTCCACCAAACATCTATAGACGTTTGTCAAAGTATTAGATACCATGCCAAATCTTCACCAACTTGTAAGAAAGTAGATGTGCTGCCGTGCTTTCTTCTTAACAGCATTTATGTGCTGAGCTCAGGATAGGTCCTCTGAAATGAAAACACTGAAGAATTAAAAGTTGTTGATCTTCTCCACCCTCTCATCAGGGTTCTTCCTCCTGAAGTCAACTATCTGTTCCATAATCCTGCTGATGGAATGAAAAGTTGTTGTTCAAATGCCATTCAGCCAGATTTTCAATATCCCTGCTCAGTGCTGATTCAACACCATCTTTAATATGATCTACAATACTGGTGTCAGTCAAATTAAATATGGTACTGTAGCTATGCCTAACCACAGTAATAAACATAAAGCATATATAGCTGAGGGCTAAGCACAGAGCCTTGTCGTGCAGCAGTGCTGATGGAGATTTTACTGCATTCATTTAACACTCTACCTTCTCAAGCTTTCCAGGTCCTGCTTCAATGAAACATCCCCACTGCATAATGTAGTCACTACCATGCTTCATGGTAGGGATGGTGTGCTTTTGCTGATAACTGTTTGGCTTATGCCAAATATAGCGTTTAGTCTAATAACCAAAAAGCTCAATTTTAGTTTCAACAGACCACAGAACCTTCCTCCATCTGACTTCAGTCTCCCACATGCCTTCTGGCACACTTCAGCTGACAGTTAATGACAGTTTTTTTCAACAGTGTCTTTCTCTTTGCCACTCTCCCATAAAACTGCACTGGAGAAGCACCAAGGCAACACCTGTATGTGCAGTCTCACCCACCTCACCCCTGAAGCACGTAACCGCTCCAGAGTTGTCATAGGTCTCTTGTTGGCCTCCCTCACTAGTCCCTTCTTGCATAGTCATTCAGTTTTTGAGGAGGGCCTGCTCTAGGCAGATTTACAGCTGGGCTATATTCTTTCCATTTCTTGATGTTTGATTTTTGAATTCCAAGGGACATTCACTGACTTGGATTTTTTTTTGTACCCATCTTCTGACTTGTGCTTTCCAATAACCTTTTCACAGACTTGCCTGGAGTGTTCTTTTGTTTTTGTGGTATAGTTTTTGCCGGGATACTGACTAACCGGCAGTAGATCTTCAGATACACTTGTATTTTTACTATAATCAATTGAAATACCCTGACTGTACGAAGGTGATCTCCCTGTAACTAATTATGTGACTTTGAAGACCATTATCTGCGCCAGTCATGATTTGGTATGTCATATTAAAGGTGGCGAATGTTTATACAATCAACTATTTTGTGTTTTATTATATCTGCAATTAATTTAGATCACTTTGTAGAGATTTGATTTCATTTTGACATGAAAGAGTCTTTTTCTGTCGATCTGACTGAAGAATAAAATACCAAAACTTTTGAGGGAGAGTTAATATTTTTTATAGGCATTGTATCTATAGATACCTTCAATTTCTTTGTAGCTCCTAACTTTGGATACTGTTATGGGGGGAGGGGTGAATCTAACAGAGGAAAGTCACAGTGGTTGGGTCTCTGGCACTGAGTCTGCCTCTACATGCCAGAAGGAAAGTGGAGAACAGCAGGCACACAGTGGTGATAGGGGATTCATTAATTAGGGGAACAGACAGGAGGTTCAGTGGGTCAGACAAGATTCCAAAATGGTATGTTGCCTCTGGGTACCACAGCCCAGGAAATCTCAGATCAAGTCCTCAGCATTCTTAAGTGGGAAGGTGAACAGCTAATAGTCATGGTCCATGTAGGTACCAATGACGTGGGTAGGACAAGGGACAAGGTACTACATAGGGAGTTTAGGGAGTTAGGTGCTAAATTAAAGAGCAGGACTTCCCGGGTTGTAAACTCAGGATTACTACCAATGCCATGTGCTAAGACTGGGAACTCAATATTCCAGGGTTCCTTTGTTTTAGACATGACAAAGTGGATGGATTAAAGGCGGAGGGGTGGCGTTACTAGTTAGGGAAAGTGTCACAAAAGTGCTCAGTCAAGACAGACTGGGGAACTCATCCAGTGAGGTGCTATGGGTGAAACTGAAAAATAAGAAAGGTATAACTACATTAATAGGGCTATATTACAGACCACGCAACGTCCTAGGCATCTAGAAGAACAAATCTGTAAACAGGTCACAGAGTGTTGTAAGGAACATTAAGTTGTCAAGGTAGGTGACTTCAAGTTTTCCATCATTGACTGGGAATCCCATACTATAAAAGGACTAGATTGAATACAGCTTGTCAAGCGTGCTCAGGAAAGTGTCATAGTCATAGTCATACTTTATTGCTCCAGGGGAAATTGGTTTTCGTTACAGTTGCACCATGAATAATGAATAGTAATAACACCATAAGTAGTTAAATAGTAATATGTAAATTATGCCAGTAAATTATGAAATAAGTACAGGACCAGCCTTTTGGCTCAGGGTGTCTGGCCCTCCAAGGGAGGAGTTGTAAAGTTTGATAGCCACAGGCAGAAATGACTTCCTATGACGCTCTGTGTTGCATCTCGGTGGAATGAGTCTCTGGCTGAATGTACTCCTGTGCCCACCCAGTACATTATGTAGTGGATGGGAGATATTGACCAAGATGGCATGCAACTTGGACAGCATCCTCTTTTCAGACACCACCGTCAGAGAGACCAGTTCCATCCCCACAACATCACTGGCCTTACGAATGAGTTTGTTGATTCCGTTGGTCTGCCACCCTCAGCCTGCTGTCCCAGCACACAACAGCAAACATGACAGCACTGGCCACCACAGACTCATAGAACATCCTCAGCATCATCCGGCAGATGTTAAAGGACCTCAGTCTCCTCAGGAATTAGAGACGGCTCTGATCCTTCTTGTAGACAGCCTCAGTGTCCTTTGACCAGTCCAGTTTATTGTCAATTCATATCCCCAGGTATTTGTAATCCACCATGTCCACACTGACCCCCTGGATGGAAACAGGGGTCACTGGTACCTTAGCTCTCCTCAGGTCTACCACCAGCTCCATAGTCTTTTTCACATTTAGCTGCAGATAATTCTGCTCACACCATGTGCAAAGTTTCCTACCGTGGCCCTGTACTCAGCCTCATCTCCCTTGCTGATGCATCCAACTACGGCAGAGTCATCCGAAAACTTCTGAAGATGGCAAGACTCTGTGTAGTAGTTGAAGTCCAAGGTGTAAATGATGAAAAGAAAGGGAGACAAGACAGTCCCCTGTGGATCCCCCTGCGCTGCTGATCACTCTGTCGGACACATAGTGTTGCAAGCACACGTACTGTGGTCTGTCAGTCAGGTAGTCAAGAATCCATGATACCAGGAAAGCATCCACCTGCATCGCTGTCAGTTTCTCCCCCAGCAGAGCAGGGCGGATGGTGTTGAACACACTGGAAGAGTCAAAAAACATGACCCTCACAGTGCTCGCTGGCTTGTCCAGGTGGGCGGAGACATGGTTCAGCAGGTAGACGATGGCATCCTCAACTCCTAGTCGGGGCTGGTAGGCGAACTGGAGGGGATCTAAGTGTGGCCTAACCATAGGCCGGAGCAGCTCCAGAACAAGTCTCTCCAGGGTCTTCATGATGTGGGAGGTCAATGCCACCAGTCTGTAGTCATTGAGGCCATGGGGGCACGGCGTCTTCGGTACAGGGCCGAGGCAGGCATGGTACAGGAACCCTCCGGAGCCTCAGGCTCAGGTTGAAGACATGGTGAAGTACTCCACTTAGCTGAGGGGCACAGGCTTTGAGCACCCTGGTACTGACACCATCCGGTCCAGCAGCCTTGCTTGGGTTGAGACGTTTCAACTGTCTTCTCACCTGTTCAGCTGTGAAGCCCACCGTGGTGGTTTCATATGGGGAAGGGGTATAGTCATGAGAGCAGGGTGGGGGACTGTGAGCAGGGGTAGGAGGGGAGGGTGGAATATGTATTGGTTGGGAGCCGACAACAGATGACTCATGTGGGGGATGGGCAGGGACCACAATGTCAAATCTGTTAAAGAACAGGTTAAGTCATTGACCCTGTCCACACTGCCTTCAGCTCCTTTGTTGCTAGTTTGCCGGAACCCAGTGATGGTCCTCATCCCCCTCCAGACCTCTCTCATGTTGTTCTGCTGGAGTTTCCACTCAAGCTTCCTCCTGTACCTGTCTTTAGCCTCCCTGATCCTGGCTTTCAGGTCCCTCTGTATTGCCCTCAGCTCCCCCCTATTTCCATCTCTAAACGCCCTCTTTTTAGCGTTCAGGATGTCCTTAATGTCCTTTGTCACCCATGGCTTGTTATTTGAATAACAAAGGACAGTTCTTGTCGGACCATTGCAGTCCACACAGAAGTTGATGTAATCAGTGATGTGCTCTGTGAGCCCATCAATATCCTCTCCATGTGGCTCACAGAGTGCCTGCCAGTCTGTCACCTCAAAACAACCCTGGAGCGCCTCATAAGCCTCCTCCGACCATTTTCTCACTGTCCTCGAGGTTGCAGGTTTACTCTTCACCAGAGGTACGTAGCAGGGTTTTAGATGCACCACATTCCTTCATTGGGATGTAAAAGTCCCAGTGAGAGAGCAAGTGATACTGAATCTGACATTAGTGAATGAGTCAGGGCAGGTGTCAGATGTTTATGTAGGGTAAATCTTTGCATACAGTGACCACAATGTCATTAGTTTCAAAGTAAATATGCAAAAAGATAGGTATGGTCCACAAGTTGAAATTCTAAATGGGAGATAAGGTTAATTTTGATGATGTCATAAATGATCTGGCAAGTGTGAGTTGAAACAGGCTGTTTTCTGGCAAGGGTATACTTTGAAACTGGGAGGCCTTCAGAAGCAAGTAGGAACAAATAAGGTGCTTATGGAATACAAGAAATACAAGAGAACATTTAAGAAAGAAATCAGGAGGGCTCAAAGAAGGCATTAAGTTGCTCCAGTACACATCAAAGTTGAATTCCAAGGGATTCTACAGGTATGTTCAGAGCAAAAGGATTGTTAGGGACAAAACTGGTCCTCTGGAAGACCAAAATGATAATCCATGTATGTAGCCAAAATAGACGAGAAAGATCTTAAATGCATTCTTTGTATTCACTCAGGAGATGGATAGAAGTGAGGCTAAGTGGCACGGACAGAGGAAGAGGTGTTTGCTACCCTGAGACAAATCAGAGTGGATAAATTCCTGTGGCCTGACAAAATATTCCCTTGGACCAGAGGAGTGTGCAGAAATAGCCGGATCCCTAGCAGAGATATTTCAAACATCCTTACGGACAGAATAGCCAATGTTATTCCACTGTTTGAGAAAGGCTCTAAACATAAACCAAGAAATTATAGGCCAGTGAGTCTGACATCAATTGTGGAAAACTTATTGAAAATTATTTTTTTTTTGTAATTTATTTTTATTGAATTTCATCATCAAACAAATATTTCAACAAGATGTATTTCAGACACTATGTATATATTTCATATAATCATATTCGTCACAAATCTCCACATAATACTTATTGGAGGTATACACTTATAGAAAGGAGAGGAAAGGGAGAACAATCGAATGAAGAAAACTATGTACAGATTAGGGTTTGATCTTTTTTTTACAACATATTCATTGATTTGTGAGAATAAAATCAGGCCTATGAGGTGTTATGTAGTTAAACCATTTTTTCCAGTATTAATAAAATAGTTCCAACTTATGCTTAATAGATGCTGCTATCTCCTCCATTTGGTAAATGTCCATTGTAAGTTCCATCCGAACATTTAAAGTTGGGCTCTCCTGTGATAACCATTTCCAGGTAAAAGTCTTTTTACCAGCCACCAGCAGTACATTCATTAAATATTTATCTCTTTTCAACCATCCTCGAGGTACATACCCAAAATATATGGTCTTACTTTCTAAGGGTATTTCACATTTAAAGATGTCTTGTAGGGCATTATGTATCCCACTCCAATAGTGAGGGTGGCTGGTCAAGAAGGTTCAATTACTTGGCATTCAGGATGAGATAGTAAACTGGATTGGACTTGGTTTTGTGGGAGAAGCCAGAGGGTGATAGTAGATAAATACTAAATAAATTCTTACTGACTGGAGTGCCTCAGGGATTGGTGCCAGGTCCGTTGTTGTTTGTCAACTGTATCAATGATCAGGATGATAATGTGGTTAACTGGATCAGCAAGTTTGTGGATGACATCAAGATTGGGGTATAATGGAAGACTATCATGTCTTGCAAATAGATCTGCATCAACCGGAAAAATGGGCTGAAAAATGGCAGCTTTAATGCAGACAATCGTAAGGTTTCGCACTTACGGTAAGACCAACCAGGGCAGGTCTTAACAGAGAATAGTAGAGAAACTAAGGAGTGTTGAAGAACAAAGGGATCTGGAAATACAGATCCATAAATCATTGAAAGTGGCATTAAAGTTAGATAAAGTCGCTAAGAAAACTTCTGGTAAATAGGCCTTCATAAATCAATGTGTTTAGTATAGAAGATGGGAAGTTAGAGACATTGTGAGGCCTAATTTAGAGTATTGTGTGCAGTTTTGATCACATACCTACAGAAAAGATGTAAACAAGGTTGAAAGAGTACAGAGAAAATTTACAAGTATGTTGCTGAATCTGGGGGACCTAAGTTATATGGAATGATTGAATAGGTTAGAAATATATTCTTTAGTACACAGAAGATTGAGAGGAGACTTGATAGAGGCATACAAAATTATCAGGTATAGATATGCTATATGCAAGCAGGCGCTTTCTGCAGAGGTTGGGTGAGACTACAACTGGAGGTTGTGGCTTAAAGGTGAAAGGTGAAAAGATTAAGGAAATAATTGAGGGAATATATCTTCACTCAGAGGGTCACGAGAGTGTGGAATGAGCTACCAGCACAAGTGGTTCATGATCCAGTTGCAGGTTATTGAGACTAGGCAGTTTAAATGATTTTGGTATGGAGTAGATGGGCGGGTTACTATGCTGAATTTTTCTTTTACTCTAGAGAAACTGTTTCACTCCTGGCTGTTTCTGGATCTCCAGGCCTGAATACTTAAATATGCAGTGAGCAAAACAATTTAAAACAATTATCTTACTGCTTATTTCTCAGCAACTATCAGTGACAAAAATCACTGCTTTTTGAAAATAAGCAATTGAAGATATTTAAAAACTGTTCACTCTAAGCATGGTGTAGTATCCAACAGCCACACAAGCACATGTAACTGACGCTAGTTACAAATTGTTTGACAACAGAATCCTGTCCCAATTAAGTTACATAATGCTATAAACAAAGAAAGGGTATCCCACCTATTTTCTGGATTAGATTTTGTTTTAAGAGTAGTCCCAAAAAACTAGCCCTGATTTACTTGATAGCCGAATAACTAGAATCCACTGTATTCGTTACATAATATTAATTTCCATTATAAGTCAAAATGTCTTGATCAGTATAACTTAAGTATCTAAAGTTAAATAGTCTAATAGAAAATAAATTGTAAATTATATCTCATGTAAATATAATGCATAACTGTCTCACCTGATATAGCCTGATAATGTGAGGGTGTCTTAACATTTTCATGATTTGAACTTCTCTGAAGATCTTCTTCAGGTTTTCCTCTTCCAACTGTGTTTTATCTACTATCTTTATAGCAACCTGAAAAGCAAAAATCCTAACGATCAGAAACTTAAAGAAACTGTACTATAATCTGAGGTAACGAAATTATATTTTCAACATGTCTAGCAAAAATACTAACTCGAAAATCTTTTTATTCTTAGACTTGACTGCAGCTTATTCTCAATGTAAACAACAGGAATTCTGCAGATGCTGGAAATTCAAACAACACACATCAAAGTTGCTGGTGAACGCAGTAGGCCGGGCAGCATCTCTAGGAAGAGGTACAGTCGACGTTTCAGGCCGAGACCCTTTGTCAGGACTATTCTCAATGTAACTGCTTGTATCACATACACTTACACAATCTCAAAATCCAACTATGAAAATAACACCAGGATTAGGACAGACTATTACAGTTAAAAGCATCATTTTAAAACATCAACATTTATCAACTAAAAGCTGTTGGCAGCATCTCTTCCAGCAGTAACTTTGCCAGAAACAAAGAGCACCACAATTTGTACATTGTCCATTTATAAGAAGGGAAATTTACATGAACTTCCCAAAGATAAAAAGGTAGCAGCGGGTCATAGCAGCAAGACAAAGTTTTCACCAGCTGCCAGTCTGGAGACTGGGAAATTTTTTTATCTTGTAGACTCCAAGCTCTATCCACAACGATTCAGCGCCTTCCAACCCTATGTCAGTTCCTTCTAATGATTTGACTTCATATTTTGTCGAAAGAGCAACATCACTGCCTCAGCCACAGTCTGTCCTTTAGAAACAATGTGTAACTTCGGACACTTAGCTCCTAGCTATAATCTTCTGTGGACCCCTGGTAAGCCTCAGGCTCGCTCAACTTGCTCTCGTGCAGGGGGAGCAGCCTTCGGCCCCACCAAACTGTGTAATCAAGTTTGTGTGGATGCTGTGTGATGTACCCCATCACGCCAAATAAAAGACAGTACACCATATGCGATTAAATGATTACACTTTATAGATCTTACTGGAACTATGTAATTAATAAAGATAAAATATAAAAGGAAAGTAAAAGGCGCCAAACTTATCAAAGTTCAACCACTTCGTGCACACACTTGGAGCTCAATTAATGGAGTCCTCTTTCCACCATTCCGACCTCCTTGACCTGCCACCTGGGAACAACCACGGTGGTCGACCAGACGCTCCACACGAGTCTGTCTTTGTCTCCTCTCCTCGCCGAAGACCCTGGGCCTCAGACTCCCGCTTGGGGTCCGTTCTGCCGCCCAGCTTACAGCATCATGTCTCTTCTTCTTGTCCCATCATGCCTTCTCCCCAAAGCCCGCGAAAAACAATAGCATACAGACACACAAGAAAGAATAACATCTATCGCAATTAGTTCGTTCCCTCTCTTATCAATAATATAACCCAAACAAGCAGAGAGAGAGAGAGAGAACTCCTTACATCTGTTATTATTACAGAAAAGCCATTTTAATTATAACATAACAAAGAAGCCATTTTGTTAGCCTTCACAGTAACATAAAAGAAACCCCTTACACTTCTTTGACATGATTCAGTGATGCCTACATCATACCTGCCAGTCTGCAACTGTGCTACATCCATCTACCTTATGCCGTATAACACATATATTCAAATACAACACTTTCTATCCTGTATTCAACCTTTTAGATTTTGTCCACCTTTTATACTGCAACTCATCTTGTTGACTGCAATTTTGCCCAATGAACAGCCTCTCCTCACTACACATCGTCTCTATTTATAAACCAGCTATCTCATCTTCAGCACTATCATCTGACTACTTCTTGCATTGAAATACAGGCAACTCAGGACACTAGCTGCACCGTGCTCAACCTTTTGATTCCTAACTTTGTCTGAAATCCTACCAACATCTGCCTCCACAACCTCTCCAATAACTGTTCTGACTCTGGCCCTATCCCCTTGCAACTCTAGTTTAAACCCTACTGTGCAGCATTAACAAACCTTTCTACTTGGATATTAGTCCTTCAGTTCAGGTGCAAACCATCCCTTCTGTACAGGTCCCACCTTCCCTGGAAGAGAGCCTATTGATCCAAAAATATTATGCCCTCCCTCCTACACTAAATCCTTAGCCATGTGTTAAAGCTGTATGATCTTCCTAGTTCTGGCCACACTAGCATGTGGCATGAGTAGCAATCCCAAGGTCTTGCCCTTTAACCAGAACTTCTTTTCCAGAACCTTTTCACTTATCGTACCCTCGTCATTGGTACGTACATGGACTGTATATCGAGGCTGTGGTTGCGTACAGATCCCCCAAACAGTAGTAAGAATATGGTCTAGAAATTACAATGGGAAATAGAAAATGCATGCCTAAACAAAGACAGCATGCCTGAACGATTACCGCCCTGTCACACTCACTTCAATTATAGGCAAATGCTTTAATGCTTCGGGAGGCTGGTTAAGGACTACACCTTCAGCATGCTACCACCCACATTGGACCCCCTCAATTTGCCTAACGAAACAGGTCTACTGATGACACCATAGCCACAGCACTACACACCACTAGAATGCTGTTGGTGGACTACAGTTCAGTATTTAACACCATAATTCCCTCCAGACTTCACAGGAAGTGCACAGACCTGGCATGCACCCCAGCTTGCGCAGCTGAACCTTAAACTTCCTAGGGTTCCTGGACTTCCTATCAGATCGCTGACATGTGGTAAGGAGGAACCCCCTCAACTCAGCCCCTCTGACCCTTGTTTTATACCTCATGGGTATCTTGTAACTGTCTTATGACCATGATGTAATAGATTATCTGATGAGCATAATGTAATGGTCTTGTGGAGGTCACATGGTGTAATTTTCCCACCGATTTGAGATCATGTGATGACATGTTCTCACCAGGTATATAAAGGTGTGATGCAGTTAGTTTTTCCAGTTGAGTTTTAACTTTAGTTTGTTATTTAATTCGTCAGATACTCCATTATGCTGCGTATTCGTCTTATGACGCACTTTCGTTTTAAAGTGGAGTTCTACTTTCTACTGTAAGTAGTATTGGAGAGTGAGGACTTTACCAAAGTATGGAATTTGCTGAGTCAAGTAAAGCTGATATCGTTCAGCGGTTTTGGAGAGGATCAACCTTTATTGAATCTTCGTTCAAGAAATAGTGACCTGCATGAGATATCCTCTCATAAGCAGGAAGGACAGCACAGTGTCTATTCTCCAGAGGAAAAGGTCAGTTCTTTTAAACCATTTTATTTCTGTCATCGTGAATCCTGCGGACAAGGCAGGTTTCAGCTGGGATCAACAGTAACATCACGTCTTCCAGGAATTCTTTACTTCAGGAAAGTCTCTCCTAATTGACTGCATAAATCTCTTGGACTTTCGAATTTACCATTCTAAGAACTGTGTTCGAATTTACCACTTTAAGAACTGTTTTTGTATTTACCCTTTTAAGAACTGTTCCAGAGTTGTCATATAGCAGTTAACTTCCGGTTAAGTTAGTCATTTAAATACATTTCGCTATTTTTGAGTAGAGTTTGATAAATGTTTGTTTGTTTTTATAAAACCTGACTCAATTCTATATTCATTGTTGCTGGTCACGTGACACCCTCAAAACAGGTACCCTCAGGTTTGTATTCTGAGTCCCCCCTCTACACCGTTTACACCCACGACTACCACCATACACAGCTCCAATCTGCTGATTAAATTCGCAAATGATACCACTTTGATCGGCCTTATTTCTAGTGATAATGGGACAAGGTACAAAGGAGAGGTTGACACCCTGACACGGTGCTGCCAGGATAACAACCTCACCTTCTCCCTCAGTCTAAAAAACAGAACAGCTGATTGTGAATTACAGGAAGAATGGAGACAGGCTCAGCCCAATCAACATGTCCGGCTTAACCAAGATGGCAGATGGCGCTGCATGTGGAGGCCGTGTTGTGAGCTCCATTCCATCTTTATAGTATACTGTTTATTTCTGTGATTTCCTTTGCATTGTTTGTTGTTTAGTGATAGCAGCACTCAGTACCTGAGTGCCTTAATTATGTAAGCTTTTGGTGGTATTTAAACTGCAAACGGGATTATAGAGCAGAACTCTTGTGGTAAATAGAATGTCAGCACTTAATCATTAGATGTTCCAGGTCCAGGAACAAAAGTGTGAAAAGGTCGTTACGTGCAAGTACCACAAAGAATTTATCCTGATAAAGAAACCTGCATCTTTTGCGTTTTCAAAATCTGCAGTCTGGTTCATTCTGTCTATTGAGAAACCCTACAGTTTTATAAACGTACTTTGTATGTGTTGGGAAAATTTCATCTTCCAGCATTTTGGCCTCACTTCAAGTTCATTCCTGGCTGATGATAGCCATTTGTTGAATAAACTTCTAATGGCGATGAAGCAATGTATAGGAGTGAGACTCTCAGCTGGTTGATTGGTTCCCTAATTAACTATTTTCCCATACCATCTGCTGCTATCCCTCTCCAAGGACAGGGAATTGTGCTCACTGTCTCCAAAATGTTCATAACTGAGAGATCTACCACTCGATCATGTTCATTGTCTATTATGAGACTCAACACAACCTCTTCTGTAGTTAGTTTATCAATAGGTTGTGTCCAGAATCCTTCCTCAACACATCTAACAAATTCTGCCCTATCTAAACCTTCTGTACTCAGGAGAAGCCAATTATTATTAGAAAAATTTAAATCACCCATGACAACAACCGTGATATTTTTGCACCTTTTCAAAATCTACCAATCAATCCACTCCTCAGTGTTCCTATTGTTTGCTACTGGCACATTTGAATATTCCCTGTAGCATAATTATTTACTTCCTGTTTTTGACTTCCATCCACACCTAGAAGACAATCCCTCTAGGGCACCCTCCCTTCCTGCAGCTGTGATACCATCCGTGATTAGCCATAGCAGTCCTACTTCTTATACCTCCCTCCCTGTCCCTTTTGAAACATCTAAACCTCAGAACATCCAGCAGCCATTCCTGGCTTTGTGAGAGCAAGGTTACTGGAAAATGCAAATGCATGCATTGTATTTTCTAAGTATTATAATATTTACTCAACAGTATTTACTCAAATGCACACATCGTATTTTCTATATTTACTATGTAACCACTGCTAGCTCAATAGAAGGTATTCACTATGTAGCCATGACTTTTGACCTATTCATTAATTCATGAAGAGAACTAGAATGAAACCAAGTAGAAAGGCAGGTAGGATGATGAAATATACGGTAGTATGTCAACGTAAGACTAATTAAGAAATAACTGTGGTTAGGGATGAGAGGACATATGGTCTAAATTGTAAACTAGGACATAATTAAGTTGGGGAGTTAAACAATAGTGGAAAGTCGAGAGCAGGTATATTGATGATATGTAATCACAGGCCGAATGGATATGATAATGTAGCTAAGATAGGAAAATTGCTATAAAAAATGCTGTATACAAGGCTCGACGGGCAGTCAGCTACTAGCTTTCTGATTGTCTCAACTTTGATTTGCAAATTAAAGTTTAAAACATCTTGACGAGTTTTCTGCGTCTCCTTGTCGTTTGTGAGAAACGAGAAACCACGACAAGGTCACTGTAGTGGTCACAACAGATGCAAGAAAAAACTTGATCGAAATGAACTTTATCTTATTTGATTTTATCCAGAGTTTATTCCCGTTGTGTCTGCATTGGAATTGCATTAGCACCACTTGCTGAGGGGTAATAGAATTTTAACTCTATATGTTTTTAATGTTAAAACAACCAAGTTCTAGTTATACTAGTATTGTCACAAGAAAGCACACATTTCTGTCTATAAATTCTTAAGGAAGGGTCTCTGACTGAAATCGTCAAAATCCTTTCTATAGATGCTGTTGACCTGCTGAGTTCCTCCAGCATTTTGTATATGCCTGTCTGGTTTTTCACAATCTGTGAAAACTGCTGTTTCTCTTTTGTAAATATTCTGCATTTTAGATTTTTTTTTAGATTATGAGAACATTCAGTCCTCTTTTATTGTCATTTAGAAATACATACATGCATTAAGAAATGATACAATGTTTCTCCGGAGTGATATGGCAGAAAACAGGACAAACCAAAGACAAACACTGACAGAACCACATAATTATAACATACAGTTACAGCAGTGCAAAGCAATACCATAATTTGATAAAGAAGACCATAGGCACAGTAAAAAAAAGTCTCAAAGTCCCGAATCCCCAACAGCAGGCGGCAAAAGGGAGAAACTCCCTGCCATAAACCTCCAGGCACCGTCAACTTGCCGATACCTTGGAAGCAGCCAACCACAGCCGACCCCAAGTCCATCTGTCCGAAAACTCCGAGCTTCCAAGCAGCCTCTCCGATCCTCTGTCAAGCGCCTTCGACCTCTCCCCGCCACTGAAACGCGCAAAGTCAAGAATTTCAAGGCCTTCAGCTCCAGATTCCGGTTACCACACAGCAGCAGCTGTAGCAAAGCAGACATTTCAGAAGTTCTCCAGATGTTCCGCTGTGCTGTCACGTCTGTCTCCATCAAATTAGGATTGTGTATGGTCCCCTACATGACAGATAACAGATATTCATCACCGAAGTGGCTGCGGAACTGTCGTCGCGCCGCCATCTCTCCCCCCTCCTGGGAGGACATTAATTGAGTGTATATGTAATTGAGGAAATGCTTTTTAAAAATTAGCTTAATTTTGAAAGTTCGTCTGAAAATAAATGTTGCATTCCTTAAAAAAAACATGATTTGAGTTTCAAATTGTTCTTGATCTTTTTAGCCTCAATAAAGCTTTTAACTGTCAAGTGAGAGAGATTACAGAATTGTACTATAAATTGATTTCCAGAGACAATTACCTCCACTGGCACAATGATATACAGGCTGATTTCTAACTTGCAGGTGCACCATAGAACAACTTCACCACAGAAAAGAAAACTTGAAGATGAAGTTGTCATTATTTACAAGCAGTGATCATTATTCTGAAAGTTTCAGAGACTTTGACTACCAACTATAGGTACCTAAAAGCAATGAAACTTGACCACTGATGCAGTCTCCACTGAGTGCAACAATTTAAGATAGAAGAATAAACATAATCAATGTGGTCTTCAAGGCTCATCCACATTCTAGATATGCTCAGCCAGCTTCAGTGAATGGGTTCATTTGACCATATAAATGACAGTAATTTGACATGTGAATTCTGAAAATGATACTTCTGTGTTTCTTTGCAAAAGCAAAAAACAGAAGACAGTTTTCCAGTATTGCACAGTGGGAGTTAACTAGAGGTTGTGTAGAGACAGATGTTGGAAAGACATCAGACAAAGTCAGGAAGCAAAAGGTTGAGCATGGTGTGACTAGTGTCCTGAGCTGTGTATATTTCAATGCAAGTAGTATCATAGGAAAAGAAGATGAACTCAGGGCATGGATCAGTACCTGATATTACAGCCATTAGTGAGATGGTTGCAGGGTTTCCACTGTTTCAGATGTGATAGTGTAGGAGGGATTAAAGCAGAAGAGGTGGCATTACTAATCAGTCAATATATCACAGCAGTGCTTTGTCAGAAGAGACTAGTGAGGCATTATGGGTGGAACTGAGAAATAAGGAAGGTATGACCATGTCAATAGGGCTACATTACAGACCACCCAGAAGTCCGAGGGAATAATTATTGTCAAACACAGTCTACAGAAAAGTACATACTGTTTATTAGCAAGCTTGCATCTCAGTTGAACCCTAACCCTGTTCACAGAGCTTGGGAAAATCTGCAACAAAAGTGAGCCCCAAATACTGTCTGGAGCTGCTGATATACATTCGTTATCACATACTTTGATAAGGGTAGACAGAGAAGCTTTCTCATGGAAAAAACATTTCTTTATTTATATGTTATTCTCACAGCACATCTTGTCAAGTTACCACTAAGTCAGCTAGGTTTTAGCCCTTATAATTCTGCATATAATTCCTCAGTAAAAGTAAAATAATTGACTATCTGGTAGATGTTAGCCGAGAAATCGTTGTCCACTGGTGCCATCTCTCATACTGATTAAGAAAACTTCCCTGAGTACATTTTAGAAACTCTATCCCATCTAATCCTTTTAACAGAATGGAAATCCCAGTCAATATGTGAAGTTTCTCATCGCAAATATTCCTTTTGATCCTTTACATTCAGAATTAAAAGGGCTAAAACCTAACTGACTTATTGGCAGCTTGACAAGTCATGCTGTGAGAATAATGTATGAACAAAGATGTGTTTGTTGCATGAGAAAGCTTCTCTGTCTACTCTTACTAAAGTATGTGATAACGAATGTATTATCAGCAGCTCAAGACAGTATTTGGGGCTCACTTGGTTGCAGATTTTCCCAGGCTCTGTGAGCTGGGACTCTGAAATTCAACTGAGATGCAAGCTTACTGATAAACAGTATGTACTTTTAAGTAAACTGTGACAGTTATTCCCTGGGTCTGAACCTAAAGTCCTCTGGTTGAGAGGCAGATCAGCATCCCTACTGAATCTTTTTATCTTAATTGTGCTTCTGAAATTGTTGGAAACCTATGACTTACAGTTTGGATTTTGGTAACATGATCTAACTTTCTGCTGTCACTGAGAACATTCCAGGAGAGGTGAGCAAGCATGAGCTGCCATGAGATGTTCAGAGGCGGGGTGCTTGGTCATTTCTTGCCAATTAAAGTGCCGAAGAACATTTAAACATTGGAAGGTGCTCCACTGTGTCGCTCTATATGGAAGTATCTTTGATACTGATAGAGGATGTTATTCAAATTGTAAGATTTATGTGATTATAATAGTTATAGGTCGACCTTCTATAATCCGGCACCACTGGGACCCGAGCAGTGCCAACTTAGTGAAAATGGCGAATTACAGAAGGATCACATTAAGCAATAGCTAACCGACTGATCATACCTCTAAAATATCAAAGAATTCAAAGGTTCATTTAATGTCAGAGAAATGTATACAACATACATCTTGAAATGCTTTTTCTTCGCAACCATCTACGAAAAGGAGTGCCCCTAAGAAATAAACGACAGATAAATGTTAAATCAAAGGTATCCGTTAGCCTTGCGAGACCATAGATCTGCAGCTGGAAAGTCTTCACTCTCCAGGGCGCAGGCCTGGGCAAGGTTGTATGGAAGACTGGCAGTTGCCCATGCTGCAAGTCTCCCCTCTCGACGACACCAATATTGTCCAAGGGAAGGGCATTAGGACCCATACAGCTTGGCACCAGTGTCGTCGCAGAGCAATGTGTGATTAAGTACCTTGCTCAAGGACACAACACGTTGCCTCGGCTGGGGCTCGAACTCAGGACCTTCAGGTCGCTAGTCCAATGCCTTAACCACTTGGCCACGTGCCCACAGTAAAATGTTAGAACCCCTAAATTCCCCCACCTGCTCCACTCCCTCCCACGCGTAAGCGGCAGCGAGCAACAATCCTCCCTTCCTCACCAACAAAAAATAAAGCGCACCCACTACCAGCATGAGCTAAGCAATAGCAAAGTCACAGACCTGCAGTTAACCCCCCCCACTGCCCGGGGATTCGGCGCTGGGCTCTATCCTCTTCACTCGCAGTTACTGAGAGAATCCTCATTAGCTTCTTTTCCTCCGCTTAGTAATATGCTTAAATTTAGCAGGTGACCATGTCAGATCTGAGGTCGTAGGCAGAAGAGAACGGAGCACCGGCCAGGCGAAGCCAGAGAGCAACTGCTGGCAGGCGGGTGAGAAGGCAGACCGACCCAGTGCGCGCCAGCTCCCCCGATGCTGGCAGGTGAGATGGGCGGGTGCGCCTCATGCAAATGATATTAATAAATGCAGGAAAACAAGCAGGAATCACCTGTCTGTGCTTACAAGAGCGCCAACACGTGACCAGATCTAGCACAACCTAAACAATGCGCAGCGGATTGGTGCAGTGGCCCAGAAAATTCGAAATTACAGTTGTGCGGAAAATCTGAAATCAGTGCGGATTATCAAAGGAACCAGATTACAGGTAGTTGGATAAGAGAAGGTCGACCTGTATTGGTGTGGACTGTTGTTGTTCATTTTGGTCTCCTTCAGTTTTTATGTGCTTTTTTCTTCTTGCCCACTGGTAGATTGCGGAGCTGGTGTTTAATATCGTTGTTGCTGTTTCAGATGGGTGATATGTTAGTTTTTGCGTGCGGGAGGTGGGGTTGGGGTTTTGATTTGATAGCTCGTTTTTCTCATGTTGGCCCTATGTTTTTTTTCATGAGGGAGGAGTTTGAGTTTAGATGTTTTAGCTACCATTTTCCATGTGGGTGATCCGTTAGTTTTTGTGTGAGGCAGTGGCTTGCAGGTTTTGTTGTGTTTCATTTCTTATTTCTGCAGGGGGTGATTGATGTCTTTTCTTTCAACAGCCTCCATTGTTTTTTTTCTGTTTCGAGGCTATCTGGATAATAATCAGAAGGAGAATCAAGTTTAGCATCACCAGCATTAGTCGTGAAATAAACTCTAGAACTTTTAGAGTGTGGAATACAATTTGGTATTAGGGAATAAGACAGGGCAGATGATCAAATTTTATGCAGGAGAACACTGCATCCAGTTATCACAATGTCATTAGTTTCAAAGTAATTACAAAAATATAATGTCTGGTTTGTGGATTGAGATTCTAAATTGGAAGAAAGGCCAATTTTGATGGTATCAGAAATGATCTGGCAAGTGTGGACTGGGATAGGGTGGTTTCTGGGAAAGGCGTAATTGGTAAGTAGGAGGCCTTCAAAAGTGACATTTTAGAGTACAAAGCTTTTATGGGCCTGTCAAGCGCTGAAAGAAAATTCAGTACTGCTACAAACCCTGACTGGTAAAACAAAATTATGGTGGAAACAGAAATGAAGAATCCCCCTACATCTGTGTGGAACAACATTCCAAGGTCTATGCTCGGAACTTGCAAGGTTGACAAGAGTTGCAACATGACAGGCACTAAGTAAGAATGAGAAGAAACTTATGTAGATGGGTGATATGTTAGTTATGTTGGTATCAGAATGTTAAACTACAGCACACCAATTACATCAACTTTTACAGGAGGGACACAACCAGCCCCGAGTTGTGACTTCTTTTCTCTGGAAACTTAGAATTAAAGGTGTAGTCAGAATTCTGAACAGAGAAACTGAACTGTGGATGTTTCAGCTTTTATCTCTATTATTACAGTTGCAAGAAAAAGTTTGTGATTACCTGGTATTCTGCATGAATTATAAAATGTGGTCACAATAATAGACAAACATCAGCCTAGGTAATGGAGTTACTAACTGTATAAAAAACTGAGGCTGAAAAGGATCTGGTTATTAAGGAATGAAGGAGCATGGGGATAAAGAGCAGAAAGAGAAGGCCTAATAAAATGGCAGTGGATGATTAAGGGGCCAGATAGTCTACATTCTCCCTACTTTTCTTCTGCTCTTTTTATGAAACCCAATTTATATCTGACTAAGAGTATGCCCTTGGAATTCTCATTTTTATTTTTCTCAAACCATTTCCTTTAAGACTTACGCCAGAAGTTTTTAGAATGTTTGCACAAGTAATACTTCAGATCTTAATCCATTTCCTTCAAGTTGGCATTGACTATTTACAGTAATTGATTTCCAGAAACCTACTTCAACTGAAAGCCCTTTCATAATTTACTGTCTCCGATGGTGTTTCAGCCTTTGCTCAAAGATCAAAAGCCTTATATCCACCTCTCATGGTTACCAAACAGTGACGATACCTATCCTCCTTCATATTTTGAGAGAATGGATTATCTATGTCAGACACCTTAAAGACCATAAGACATAGGAGCAGAATTATCCCTGTCAACCCCATTCTCTTGCCTTCTCCCTGTAACCTTTTACACCCTGACTAATCAACATCTGCTTTAAATATATTCAATTACTTTGCACTGTGGCATTAAACTCCACAGATTCACTACCTTCTGGCTAAAGAAAATCCTCATCATGTCTGATCTCAATGGATGTCACTCTGTAATGAGGCTGTGCCCTCAACTACTTATATAAACATTCTCTCCACATCCACTCTGTTAATATTTGATAGTTTTCAATGACATCCCCCTCACTCTTCTAAACTCCAGCAAATACAGACCCAGAGCTATCAAATGGTTGTCATATGTTAACTCTTTCATTCCCAGAATCAATCTTGTGAACCTCTACTGGTCCCTGTCCAAAGCTAACACATCTTTTTTTTAAATAAGGGGCCCAAAACTGCTCACAATACGCCAACTGTGGTCTGACCAGTGCCTTGTAGAGCTTCAGCATTACATCCTTGCTCTTGTATTCTTGTTCTCTTGAAATGAAAGCTAACATGGAGTTTAGAAAAATACAGAACTATGCACAGTCTCAATGGCTCTCCACACGGTTTTAGACCACCTGAACAACACAAACACCTACGTCAGGATGCTGTTCATCGACTATAGCTCAGCATTTAATACCATCGTTCCCAAAATCCTGATTGAGAAGTTGCAGAACCTGGGTCTCTGTACCTTACTCTGAAATTGGATCCTCGACTTTGTAACCACAGTCTATGCAGATTGGTGATAACATACCCTCCTCGCTGACAATCTGCTTAGCCCAATGCTCTACTCTCAAATACCATCTATAAATTTGCTGGTAGAATCTCAGGTGGTGACAAGAGTGCATACAGGAGTGAGATATGCCAACTAGTGGAGTGGTGCCACAGCAAAAACCTGGCACTCAATGTCAGTAAGACAAAAGAGCCGATTGTGCACTTCAGGAAGGGTAAGATGAAGGAACACATACCAATCCTCATAGAGGGATTGGAAGTGGAAAGAGTGAGCAGTTTCAAGTTCCTGGGTGTCAAGATCTCTGAGCATCTAACCTGGTCCCAACCTATCAATTTAGCTATAAAGAAGGCAAGACAGCGACTATAACTCATTAGGAGTTGGAAGAGATTTGGCATGTCAACAAATACACTCAAAAACTTCTACAGTTGTATCATGGAGAGCATTCTGACAGACTCCATCACTGTCTGGTATGGAAGGGCTACTGCACAGGACCAAAAGAAGCTGCAGAAGGTTGTAAATCTAGTCAGCTCCATCTTGGGCACTAGCCTACAAAGTACCCAGGACATCTTTAGGGAGCGGTGTCTCAGAAAGGCAGCATCCATTATTAAGGACCTCCAGCACCCAGGGCATGCCCTTTTCTCACTGTTACCATCAGATAGGAGATACAGAAGCCTGAAATCACACACTCAGCGATTCAGAAACAGCTTCTTCCCCTCTGCCATCAGATTCCTAAATGGACATTGAAGCCATGAACACTACCTCACTTTTTTTAACTCCTAAATGGACATTGAAGCCATGAACAATACCTCACTTTTTTTAACTCCTAAATGGACATTGAAGCCATGAACACTACCTCACTTTTTTTAACTGTTTTTGTACATTTTTAACAATCTACTCTATATAGTGGCCTGCATCTGAGATAACCCCTGCAAGATTAGGAAGGTTTGTGCAGTGTTCACCCTCCAGGAAAAAAGGTCAGTTCCTTTAAGCCGTTTTATTTCCTTTGTCGTGAATCCTTTGGACAAGGTATCTCTCAGCTGGTATCAGCAGTAACGTTACATCTTCGAAGAAATCAGTTTTCAGGGAAGTCTCTCCTTTCTGACTGTATAAATCACTTGGACTTTTGAATTTACCACTTTAAGACTGTGTTCGAATTTACCACTTTAAGAACTGTTCCAGAGTTTGGCTGTTTGTTAATTTCCGCATAGCACTTAACTTCCGGTTAAGTTAGTCATTTGTTTACTTTTCACCATTGTTGAGCAGAGTTTAATAAATGTTTATGTTGTTGCCAACCATGTAACACACCCAAGTCCCTCTGTACAGCAGCATGATGCATTTTTTTACCATTTAAATAATAATCTGCTCTTTTATTTTTCCTTCCAAGTGGATGACCTTGCACTTAACATTGTACTCCATTTGCCGGAACCTTGCCCACTCACTTAACCTCCCTATAGACTCTCTGTATCTTCTTCACAATTTGCCTTTCCAGCCGATTTAATATCATCAGCAAACTTAGATACACTACAGTCCCCTCTTCCAGATCATTAATGTACATCGTTAACAGTTACGGGCCCAGCATGGGCCCCTGTGGCATACCGTTCACCACCGATTGTCAAAAAGAACATTACCCAGGTATCCCAACTCTCTGCTTTCTATTGGTTAACCAATCCTCTATCCATGGTAATACATCACCCCCAACTATGCATCTTTATCTTATGGATAAGTCTTTTACGCAGCACCTTATCAAATGCCTTCTGGAAATCCAAGTAATTAACGTCCACACGAGAAAATCCACAGATGCTGGATATTCAAGCAACATGCATAAAAAATGCTGGTGGAACGCAGCTGGCCAGGCAGCATCTCTAGGAAGAGGTGCAGTCGACATTTCAGGCCGAGACCCTTCGTCAGGACTAACTGAAAGAAGAGATAGTAAGAGATTTGAAAGTGGGCGAGGGAGGGGGAGATCCAGAAAAAAAAATTAACGTCCATCTGTTGCCCCCTATCCACAAAGAACTCAACGAACTCCATTAAGTTTAGATTTTTTAGATTATGAGAACACTGATTCTTCTTTTATTGTCATTTTGAAATGCATACATGCATTAAGAAATGATACAATGTTTCTCCGGCGTGATATCACAGAAAACAAGACAGACCAAAGACAAACACTGACAGAATCACATAATTATAACATATAGTTACAGCAGTGCAAGCAATACCATAATTTGATGAAGAACAGTCCAGTAAAAAAATAGTTTCAAAGTCCCCGAGTCCCCGATAGCAGGCAGCAAAAGGGAGAAACTCTTTTGCTCCAGCCACCGTCAACTTGCCGATACCTTGGAAGCAGCCGACTCTGAGTCCATCCGGCCGAAAACTCCGAGCTTCTGAGCAGCCTCTCCGATACAGCCTCCCGAGCGCCATCCTCTACCGAGCGCCTTCGACCTCTCCCTGGCCGGTGAAACACGCAAAGCCGAGGATTTCGAGGCCTACAGCTCCAGAGATTCTGGTTACCACACAGTAGCAGCGGTAGCAAAGCAGTCATTTCAGAAGTTTTCCAGATGTTCCTCTATGTACTCACGTCTGTCTCCATCAAAGCAGAATTGTGCACGGTCCCCTACTTGACAGATAACAGACATTCATCACTGGAGAGGTCGTGCGCGCTGCCTTCACACCCCTATCTTCTCCATCTACTCCTGTTTATCAAACAGGAGCTGCTTTTGCTGAATCCATGTTGCATCTGTCAGATGGATCCATATCCTTCCAGATGCCTCATTAGTTCTTCTTTAACAATACAGGTGTCCCCCGCTTTTCGAACGTTGCCTTTACGAAACCTCACTGTTATGAAAGATCTACATTAGTTACCTGTTTTCGCTAACAGAAGGTGTTTACACTGTCACAAGAAAAGCAGCGCGCAATAAGAGGCAGCGCACACCCCGAGCAGCCAAGCTCCTCCCCTGGAACTGCATTCTAGCCAGCATTGCTTAAACACATGCCTGTGAGCAGCCGTCAGCAAGATGAATTCTAAGGAACAGTATTGGAAAAGGCTAAAAGAGCTCTTAAGGGTGTTACACTTAGCGTAAAACTAGACATAATTAAGCATTTCGATCATGGTGAATGAAGAAAGGACAAAGTGAGTTTGGCTCGTGGAAGTTGACGATTATGATGTTGAAGAGGTTCTGGCATCCCATGACCAACAGATGAAGAGCTGATGCAATTGGAAGAGGAAAGGATAACAATCAAAACTGAATGCAGCAGCGAACGGACCGAACGTGAAGTCGTCCAGGAACTGAATGTGAGACAACTGCGTGAGATTTTCGCTGCAATGATTACAGAAAAGTGCGACTTTAATTTTGAAAGGGTACGTAGGTTAAGGGATATTTGCAAGATGGTTTGAGTGCTTACAAAGAACTGTATGATAGGAAAATGCGCGAGACTAAGCAGTCAAGCATACTGTCATTTTTCAAGCCTTCCACATCAGCCACAGCAGACGATGAATCTCGACCTTCAACATCAAGGCAGGCAGACATAGAAGAAGATGACCTGCCTGCCCTGATGGAAAAAGATGATGACGAGATGACACCCTGGTGTCCTACCACCCCAACCCCCAGGCCGCAGGCCGATACTGTACGTTGCCACAGAGAATGCAGCGGTAGCTGGGATGCACCAAGCACATCTTTAAGAAAAAAGCCAAAACAAACATGCTAATTAATTAGGTGCTGCCCGGCACGTAAATGTCGACCCAGATCAGAGGTGATTGCCGATTGCGTCGCCTCTGATCTGGGCCAACATTTATGTGCCGGGCGGAACCTAATTAATTACCTTGTTTATTTTGGCTTTTTTCTTATGTGTTGGGTGCGTCCCGGCTACCAGTGTACCACTGCATTCTTCGCAGATCAGTATCAGTCGGCGGCCTGAAGGTTGGGGTCCACTGCACCTTCCCAACCTCTGACGACTCAGCCTAACACACCATCATCAGTGTGCTCGGTGCTGTTCCAATTCCGGTAAGTGATACTACACTGTACATATATTATTTCTACTTTATATCGGCTGTGTGTTTTAA
The DNA here is from genome assembly GCF_963921235.1 of Mobula hypostoma. NCBI lineage: Eukaryota > Metazoa > Chordata > Chondrichthyes > Myliobatiformes > Myliobatidae > Mobula > Mobula hypostoma. The sequence continues at coordinate 5,594,031 of NC_086130.1, read as the reverse complement.
TGTGTTGTTTGGTGTGATTTGGCAGCTTCATAGCTTAAGGGTTACTGGAGAGAGTATTTCTGCCAAGAGCACTCGCGTGAGATTTTCGCTACAGAGAACAGTGCAGGCAATGATTGCAGAGAAGTATTTCTACTTTATATAGGCTGTGTATTTATCAAAGCATTCCTGCTTTTACTATATGTTACTGTTATTTTAGGTTTTACGTGTTATTTGGCATGATTTGGTAGGTTATTTTTTGGGTCCACAGAAATACTTTTCTGTAATCATTGCCTGCACTGTTCTCTGTAGCGAAAATCTCACGCAAGCGCTCTTGGCAGAAGTACTCTCTCCAGTAACCCTTAAGCTATGAAGCTGCCAAATCACACCAAACAACACATTAAAACACACAGCCTAAATAAAGTAGAAATAATATATGTACAGTGTAGTTTCACTTACCGGAATCGGGACAGCACCGAGCACACTGATGATGGTGTGTTAGGCTGAGTCGTCTCACGAATTTTTCCCATATAAATAAATGGTAATTGCTTGTTAACTTCATCACTTTACGGCTTACAAAGCGCTCACAGGAACACTCTACCCTCGAATGGCGGGGAAAACCTGTAGCTTCAAGCATTTTCCCAACTACAGATATTAAATTAACTAGCCCATATTTACTTCCTTTTGCCTACATCCTCCTTTGAACGGTGGAGTGACATGCAGTGAACTTCAATCCACCAGGATCGGCTTTTCTATTCTACTTTTCAACTTTTCACTTCTACTTTCCAAGTTTAGTTTCAATGAAGACATCTACTGAAATTGTGCGAATTTAAAGTATACATGAGAGTAAATTTCTTCCTTAGCAGAATATATGTATTTTATAATACTTCGTTTTAACCTTAAAAGCAAATAAAGATGATTCACTGCTAATATGGTGTCACCATCTTCAGAAGATGGCTTTCAGCATTAGCATTTAATGAATAAGCGTTTAAAGCAATATATATAGGACTTACCTAGGCACTTAAGCAGAGACATTTTTATATCATATATATCTACAGCCAAAGACAAACTTGTCAGGCAAGTTTTTCTCTTGAGGAAACCATGCTGACTACAGCCTATTTTATCATGTGCCTCCAAGTATCTCAAAATCACATCTTCAACAATTGATTTTTAATGTCTTCCCAGCCACTGAGGTCAAACTAACTGGCCTACAGTTTCCTTCCTTCTGCCTCTCTCCCTTCTTGAAGTGTGGAATGACATTTGCAATTTTCCAGTCTTCCACAACCATTCCAGAATTTACTGTTCTTGATCATTACTAGTGATTCTAATGTCACTACTAATGTCTCCGCAATCTCTTCTGCCTCCTCTTTCAGAACCCTGGGTGTACAACATCTGGTCCAGGTGACTTATCTACCTTCAGACCATTCAGTTTCCCAAAAAACCTCTCCCTACTAATAGTAACTTCACATACTTCATGAATCCTGGCACCTTGTATTTCCACCATACAGAGAAGACTATCCAAAAGACTTACTCAGTTCATAAGCTATCTCCTTGTTCCCTAATACTACCTCTCCAGTTTAGTTTTCTAGTGGCTTGATATCCACCCTCACCTTTCTTTTACATTTTTTATATCTGAAGAAACTTTTGATATCCTCTAATATCATTGGCTATCATATTGGATATCATATTCCACATTTACCTTAATAACTTTTTAGTTGCCTTCTGTTGGTATTTAAGAGTTTCCTAATCCTCCTACTTCCCACTAATTTTTGCCCACTCTTTGGCTTTTACCTTGGCTTTGACTTCCCTTGTAAGCCATGATTGTGACATTTTACCTTTAGAATATGTCTTCCTCTTTGGGATGTATATATCTTGCACCTTCCAAACTTTCAGAAGTTCCAGCCACTGTTGTTCTCCCATAATCCTTGCTGATGTTCTTTTCCAATCAACTCTAGCCAACTCCCTCTCTCAAGCCTCTGTAATTCCCTTTACTCCACTGTAAGACTAACACATCTGACTTTAGCTTCTCCTTCTCAAGTTTCAGAGTGAATTAGATATTATGATCACTTGCCCCACAGTTCTTTCATAGTAAACCCTCAAATCAATTCCAGCTCATTGTAAAACACCCAATCCCAAATAGCTGATCTCCTAGTAGGCTCAACCACTAGCTGTTCTAAAATGCCATCTTGTAGGTATTCTAGAAATTCCCCTCTTGGAACCCTGCACGAACTCAATCTACCTGCTTACTGAAATCTCCCATGACTACTAAAACATTGCTCGTTTGGATGCCTTTTCGATCTCCCATTATAAATTTTAAGCCACATCCTAACTACTGTTCGGATATCTAGATATAAGTCCCTTTAGGCTCTTTTTACCCTTGCAGTTCCTTAGCACTATGCACAATGATTTAATACCTTCTGACCCTATGTCAGCTCTTTCTAAAGATTTAATTTCATTTTTTACCAAAAGAGCAAGGCTGGTCCCTTTGCCTTCTCGCCCATCCTTTCGATACAATGTGTATCCTTGAACATTAGGCTCCCAGCTAGAATGTTTCAGTCATGACTCAGTGATGTCCGCATACATCTGTAACTGTGCTACAAATTCATCAACATTATTCCATGTACTGCATCTATTCAAATACAACACCTTCAGTCCTGTAATTACCCTTTTTGATTTCTATCCTCCTTTTACGTTGCAACAATTGACTGCAATTTTGCCCTATCATCAGCCTCTCCTTGCTAGGAGTCTCACTACACATCATCTCTGTTTGTAAACCAACTACCTTACCTTCAGCACTCGATTCCCATCCCCCTGCCCAATTAGATTAAGCCCAACTGGACAACTCTAGCCAATCTGCCCACAAGCATATTAGACTCCCTCTGGTTCAGGTGTAACCCATCCCTTTTGTACAGGTCATACCTTCCCCAGGAGAGATCCCAATGATCCGTAAATCTGAACTCCTGCCCCTGCACCAGTGCCTCTTTCACGCATTCATCTGTCAAATCATCCTATTCTTACCCCACTGGCACAGGCAACAATCCACAGATTACCAGCCTGGAGGTCCTGTTTCTCAGCTTTTTACCAAGCTTCCTAAAAATCTTTCAGGATCTCCTCACCTTGTCTACCTATGTTACCAGTGCCTATAAACTTACAAAGACTTCTGATGCTCACCCTCGCCCTTGAGAATGCCATGGTCCCAATTTAGGACATCGCTGACCTTGACACTGGGAGGCAATATACCATCCAGGTGTCTCTGTAACATCCAAAAAATCTCATGTCTGTTCCTCTGACTAATTAATCTCTAATCAACACTACAATACTGTGCACTTCTCTGGTCTTCTGAGCTATAGCACCAGACTCAATGCAAGAGACCCAGTCACTGTGGTTCCCCCCAGTATGTCGTTCCCCTCAATAGTATAAAAAGTTATACACTTATTACTGAGGGGAACACCCACAAGTGTCCTCTGCATTGGCTGTGTATTTCTCCTCCTTCTCCAGTTACCTTAATCTTGCAAACAAGGGCTGACCACCTCCCTTTGGCTGCTATAATCACCTCTTTGTTCTCCCTTATGCATTGGAGGTCAACAAGCCACTGCTCCAGTTCCTTAATACTTTCCCTCAGGGGTTGCAGCTCAGTGTACCTGATATTCTCCTATAAAATGTCTTGATACAATTTTGAATTAATTGTTCCTTCAACAGTTGCAAGCTGCCCATACCCCGAGACAGCAAAATAATCCCAAATTAGGTCAGACACCCTGTGCCGATAGGCTGGTACTGGACTTATTTCATAAATTACTGGCATAATTTACATAGTACTATTTAACTATTTATGGTTCTATTACTATGATTATCTATGGTGCAACTGTAACAAAACCAATTTCCCCCTGGGATCAATAAAGTATGACTATGACTAATCATAATGCTCCTTCTACTATGCTTTGGAGTTGGGATGATGTTTTCATGTTGGTGCACAGTGCCTTTTGCCCTCCAAACGTAGTGGTGTGCATTTCTGCCACAAAGTTCAACTTCTGTCTCATCTGCCTAAAGAACATCATCTGAGAAGTGTTGTGTTAAATCCAGGTAGTCTTCTGCAAACTGGAGACACACAGCAAATCTTTTTTTGGAGAACAGTTGTTTCTTCCATGGTATCCTTCAATAAAAGCCATTCTTGCTCAGTGTTTTTCTTATAGAGGACACATGATCAGAGATTTAGGAAGTTCTAGAGATTTCTGCAGCTTTTTTGCTGTTAGCCTTGGTTTCTTTTTCACCTCCTTCAGCAATGCACATTGTGAGCTTAACGTGATCGTTGCAGGATCTTTGTAGCAACAGTATCGAATTTCCTCCATTTGTAGACAATTCTTCTTACTGTGAACTGATGAACACTCAGGTCTTTAGAAATGCTTTTGTAGCCTTTTCCAACTTCATATATCACTACAATTCTTCTCAGAAACTGTGAATGTTGTTTTGATTGGGGCAGGATGCACCTAAACAGATCTTTCTTGAGAAGGACAAGTCTGTCAGTAATCTGACTTTGTGTGTCTTTATGGGCAACTCTAAAACCCACTCCTCAATTTCATCTCATTAATTGAAAAACCTAACTCCAAATAGTTTTTGCAGAAGTCATAAACCCACAGGTTCATATAAGTTTTTGAAACTACACAGTGATTGCTTAAATGCAGTACTCAATATTAACAAGAAGTACAATTGTTCATGTGTTATTAGCTCAGGCGTATTGTATTTGCCTATTATTGTAACTTAAATTAAAATCAGACTACATTTTAAGTGTAACTATGGAAAACCAGTTAATTGCAAAGGGCTTCACAAATTTTTTCTTACAACTGTACATAATATAAAGAAAATAAAAAGAATCTGACAATAACTCGTGCACAACCAGACTGCTGAGAAAAGGTTTGTATGATCAGATATTGCTCAATAAATAAAAGGGAGATGATATGACAAGTTTTGAAGGGTGGAGATGAATAATCCTAAACTTCTGGTAGTATACACAGTTTTACAAGCTTTTGAACTTATTTCTCCCTACTGCAAAATGTATTCATTGTTTGTACAGGGAGCAGAAAGGGAGGCTTTCACTGCAATTAGAAAATCTACAGCAATATTATGATATCCCTTAAAAATAAATTCCACTGTAATTTACAAACCACATAATACAATTAGTAAGAACTGCAATACATTGTAAAAAAGTAGTTAAATCTAAACATTAATCTTTACTAACTGGAATGTGTAATCCAGAGCTGTAGGGTAATATAAATACATTATACTGTTCACTTCATTTCACATAATCTCAATCACAGGATCAATCACAGAGATTTTTGGACGGCCTGAAAGCAAAATGGCAATAAAACTGGTGGGACTGAGAGACTAGCATGTCTGAATGTTAGAAGTAGCTGCAAAATTAGAAGGAAAAAACTAGATGTTCTAAAAAAGCACAAGATTTATGTGGGGATATTGTAAAGTTATCAAGAAGGGTAAATATGGTTAAGGAGAGATGTATTGACAAAATCATGAGAAGATTTTAAAGGATTAACAAAGTTATGGAGTTATGGAGAAACAGTACACTGACTTTAGAATAAAGGAAACATAACTGAGGATATAGTCAACGACAGTGAAAATGATTCATAATTTAATGAAGCTGGTGATCAGCACTACGTCACATGATCAAAGTATGGATTTTTGATAGCAGAGAACACAAAAAGGAATGCGCTAAAGGTTAGTAAACATATGACAATAATAGAATTGAAGTGAGAGAAAGAATCAGAGTTAAAATAATCAAACTTGGATTACACAGAGACAAAAATGAGCTGGTCAAGACTTGAAACATGCAGGTACAGAAAAACTCCTCTATTTACCAAAACTGTTTATTTATCATTCTTGTTAACCCTTAATAAAAAAAAGCACAAACACATCATCCACCTATGTGCACAACCAGAGAGGTTGTGATGTTAGAAGCATATCAGAAATTAAGCAGGAACTGCATTGTTTCCCTGGAAACACATAGATGTAAACAAGCTGGTTTCAAATGATACGTATTTTTAACAAAATGAAAAAGTGGCTAAAACAATGGCATAGATCATTATTTTAAACTTAAGAACCAACAGTAGACTTTAAAATTTATGAGCATAGTGTAGTTTTTTGCTATTACTACCTCAACAGGACTGGAGCGAAAAAGGAAATTCAAAGTAAGAAGCTTGGGGTGGGTGATAAAATTTAAGGGAATGGGGGTTCTCAGATCGCTGTAAACAACGAATTAAGTACTGACTATGTCTGTGACTGCAGTGTGTTTGAATAATGTCTCACAGCTGCTTTCTCTGGAGCAAGATGATTAAACATCGCCCAGATCTACATAGGTGTCTCTGGGCTTTTCACACCTTTTGATTGTGACGAAAAGCAGTACCTGATGGAAATTAGACAGAACATTCCTTTTTTAATTAAAGCATAAATTTGACGCATGTTCTTATCTTTGTCATTAAGTTGTGGCTCCAGCAAACCAGGTAGGACATTCCTTTCTTTAATTAAGATGGCTGGAGTGTCTAACAAATTGATTGTTCTCCGTATCAATAGTCCATCAAACTGATAGTTCTCTATATCAATAGTACATTGACTTGACCGGAATGGTTATCAAACTGATAGTTCTTTGTATCGGTGGCCTTATAACTTCTGACAATTCTGACATCAGGCAACGAACTCGTAGAACCACCGGGGAGATGAGAACGCTTCTCTCCCTGATGTCGGGTCCAAGTTCACTCGCCAGCTGAGCTCAAAGAAATAAACGGGAGAAAAGATAAGTTACCATCTTTTTGTGCTGTCGCTATTTGATCCAGCAAAGTTACGTTTACATGGGGAGAGGAAGAAGAAACACAAGGGGATAGGTGAAAACAGAAGAGAGGGAGGGCTGAAGTAAAGAGTTGGGAAGTTGATTGGTGGAACATATAGAGGGCTGGAGAAGGGCAAATCTGATAGGAGAGGACAGAAGGCCATGAAACAAAGAAAAGGGGAGGCCACAGGCTGGAGGAGCAATGTGTTTTCTGTCTAGGGAGTCTCCAACCTGATGGCATGAACATCAATCTCTCAAACTTCCAATAATGGCCTCCCACTTTCACCATTCCCCCATTCCCAGCTCCCACTTTCACCTTATCTCCCTATCTACCCATCACCTCTCTTTGAAATGATCCTCCTCCTTTTCTTTCTTCCATGACCATTTTACCTCTCTTATCAGACTCCCTTCTCCAACCCTGTATCTCTTTCACCAATCAACTCTTTACTTCAATCCTCACCCCGCACCCCCAGCTTTCACCTATCACCTTGTCTTTTTTCCACCTCCCCTACCTTCTAATTCTGAAACCATATCTTTTTTTCCCCAGACCTGATGAAGGGTCTCAGCCTGAAACATCGACTATACTCTTTTCCCTAAATGTTGCCTGGCTTGCAGAGTTCTACCAGCATTTTGTGTGCTGCTTGGATTTCCCGCATCCGATTTCCTCTTATTTATTTAGCAAAATAACTATGATATATTTACAAGCAGAAATTAAAAACATATATAATAGGTAATAAAGAAATGAGAAGTACCACTGTTTGTGCATCCTTACATAGAGACAAGAAATTGACAAAATATCAAACACCAAGAATAAGGAATTCAATAAAGTTTTAGTGAACAATAATACTAGAGAAGTTCGCGAAACTAAAGCAAAATCCCAAGGACTTAATGACACAAGACCATTAGACATAGGAGCAGAATTAGTCCATCTGGTCCATTGAGTCTGCTCCACTATGCAATCATGGCTGATTCTTTTTTTAATCTCCTCCTTAACCCCAGTTCCTGGCCTTCTTCCCGTAATGTTTGATGCCAAGTCCAATCAAGAACATGTCAATCTCTGCCTTAAAGACACCTAATGACCTGGCCTCCACAGCTGCTTGGGGCAACAAATTCCACAAATTCACCACCCTTTGGCTTAAGAAATTTCTCTGCATCTCTGTTTTGAAAGGTCGCCCCTCTATCTTAAGGCGGTGCCTTCTTGTCCTAGACTCTCCCACCATGAGCCAGCTGGTGGTGCAATGACATCAGTGCTGGACTCTGGAACGGAGGTTCCCAGGTTCGAACCCAGTTGGATCCGCTCCCGAGTACGCTTTCCATCCGTGCTAGGTTGAGTGTCGAGATTACAACTCGACCTCGTAAAATAAAGGGAAAAATACTGCGAAATGTCTGGGTGAGGAGTGACATGCTACAGTCTCTCTCTCGCTCTATCTATCTCGCTCACTCCACACCTTGTAAAGGCATGAAAAAGACATCGTCCTAACCTCGCACACACACGCAAACACAGAGACAAACACGCACGCACACACCAAAAAAAAACAACTCTCCCACCATGGGAAACATATTTTCCACATCTACTCTGTCTAGGCCTTTCAACATTTGAGAGGTTTCAATGAGATCCTCCCCTCATCCTTCTGAATTCCAGCAAGTACAGATCCAGAGCCATCAAACATTCCTCGTATGATAACCTTTTCATTCCTGGAATCATCCTTGTGAACCTCCTCTGGACCCTCTCCAATGCCAGCACATCTTTTCTCAAATGAAGGGCCAAAACTGTTCACAATACTCAAGGTGAGGCCTCACTGGTGACTTATAACACCTCAGCATCACATTCCTGCTCTTGTATTCTAGACCTGTATTCTGGAAATGTACGCTAAAATGGCATCTGCCTTCCCCATCACCGACTCAACCTGCAAGTTAACCTTCATGGTGTTCTGCACAAGGACTCTCAAGTCCCTCTGCATCTAAGATTCCTGGATTTTCTCCCCATTTAGAAAATACTCCACATTTTTATTTCTACTACCAAAGTGCATGACCGTGAATTTTCTAACATTGTATTTTATTTGCTACTTTCTTGCCCATTTTCCTAATCTGTCTCAAGTCCTTCTGCGTCCTACCTGTTTCCTCAACACTACCTGTCCCTCCACCAAGCTTCATATCATTTGCAAACTTGGCAACAAAGCCATCTATTCCTTCATCTAAATCATTTATATACAGCATAAAAAGCAGTCCCAACACTGACCACTGCAGATCACTACTAGTCAGTGGCAGCCAACCAGAAAAGGATTCTTTCATTCCCACTCGCTGTCTCCTACCAATCAGCCAATGCTCTAACCATTCCAGTAACTTTCCTGTAATACCATGGTCTCTTAACTTGTCAAAGGCCTTCTGAAAGTCCAAATATACAATTCCAACAGTTTGTCTGCACTATCTTGCCACGTGTCTCCATCACCTCATCCTTAATAACTGACTCTTTAACATTTTCCAACCCACAGAGGTCAGGCTATTTAGTCTATAATTTCCTTTGTATTGCCTACCTCCTTTCTTAAAGATGGAGTGACATTTGTGATTTTTCAATCCTCCGGCACCATTCCAGAGTCCAATAATTCTTGAAAGATCTGATAAAGTTTAAGGGAATGGGGGATTCCCAAATCCCTGTAAAGAATGGATTCAGTACTGACTGTGTCTGTGACTGCAATGTGTTTGAATACTGTCTCACAGCGCTGGAGCAAGATAAGGTTTAAAGTTCGCCCGGATCCACATAAGATGTCTCTGGCTTTTCATACCTTTTGATTGTGACAAAAAGCAGTACCTGATGGAAATTAGACAGAACATTCTTTTCTAAATTAAAGCATAAATTTGACGGATGTTTTAATCTTTGTCATTAAGTTGTGGCTCCAGCAAACCAGGTAGGACATTCCTTTCTTTAATTAAGGTGGCTGGACTGTCTAATAAATTGATTGTATCAACAGTCCATTGACTTGACCGGAATGGTTATTAAACTGATTGTCCTTTGTATCGGTGGCCTTATAACTTCTGACAATTCTGACATCGGGCAGTGAACTTGTTGAACCGCTGGGGAGATGAGAACGCTCCTCTCTCTGATGTCGGGTCCAAGTTCACTCGCTGGCTGAGCTCAAAGAAATAAACAGGAGAAAAGACAAATAACAATCTTTTTGTGCTGTCGTTATTTGATCCAGCAAAGTTACCTTTACATCACACTCTCTAACTCTACTTCTTTCAGAACCCTAGGTAGAGTTCATCTGTTCAGGGTTACTTATGTACCTTTATGTCTTTCAGTTTTTTGAGTACCTTCTATCTTGTAACAGTAACCGCATCCATTTCTCTTCCTTCACACACTACAACATCAGGCACACTGTTAGTTACTTAACACAGAGTCCATGCAACATCAGGCATACTACTAGTGTAGGTTCACAAGGTTAATTCCCGAGATGGCGGGACTGTCATATGTCGAAAGATTGGAGCGACTGGGCTTGTATACACTGGAATTTAGAAGGATGAGAGGGGATCTGATTGAAACATATAGGATTATTAAGGGATTGGACACGCTGGAGGCAGGAAGCATGTTCCCGCTGATGGATGAATCCAGAACTAGAGACCACAGTTTAAGAATAAGAGGTAGGCCATTTAGAGCGGAGCTGAGGAAAAACTTTTTCACCCAGAGAGTGGTGGATATGTGGAATGCTCTGCCCCAGAAGGCTGTGGAGGCCAAGTCTCTGGACGCTTTCAAGAAAGAGATGGATAGAGTTCTTAAAGATAGTGGAATCAACGGTTATGAGGAGAAGGCAGGAACTGGATACTGATTGTGGACGATTAGCCATGGTCACAGTGAATGGCGGTGCTCGCTCAAAGGGCCGAATGGCCTACTCCTACACCTATTGTCTATATTGTCTATTACCTAGTAGGCTTAACAACAAACTACTCTAAAAAGCTTTCTCTTAAGACATTCAACAAACTCACTCTCTTGATGTCCATTACCAAGCTGATTTTCCTAATCAACCTGCATGTTAAAATCTCCCATGACTACCATAACATTGCCCTTTTTACTTGACTTTTCTATTCCCTGTTGTAATCTGTGGTCCACCTCCCAGCCACTGTTGGCAAGCCTGTATATAACTGCCATCAATGTTTTTTTACCCCTGCAGTTTCTTAACTCAACCCACAAGGATTCAACATCTTCGATCCTATGTCACATATTTCTACTGATTTGATGCCATTCTTTACCAGTAGAGCCACACCAACCTCTCTGCCTACCTTCCTATCCCTCTGATAACCTTGGACATTCAGCTCCCAACTTCAGTCACAATTCAGTGATGGCCACAACATCATACCTGGCAATCTGTAATACTGCAACTAGATCCTCCACCTTATTTCTTATAGTACACGCATTTAGATACAACAACTTGAGTACTGTATTTGCTGTCCTTTATGATTCTGCATCCCTAATGATTTGATACTTAGTCTGTTGGCTGCAACTAAGTCCCATCACCTGCCTGCCCTTCCTGATAGTCGGAGTTACCACCCATCCTGTCCTGCTCTAACAAACCTGCTCACAAGAATATTGGTCTCCCTCGGGTTCAGGTGTAACCCATCACTTTTGAACAGGTCATATCTCCTCCAGAAGAAATCCCAATTATCCTGAAGCCCTGTCACCTGCACCACACAATTATCTGCCAAATCATCCGGTTTCTACCCTCAGTGACACTTGGCACAGGCAGCAATTCAGGAATTACTACACAGGAGGCCCTGCTTCTCAGCTTTCTCATTAGTTCTTTCTACCTGTCATTAGTAGTAAAATATGTACCAAGACATCTGGCTGTTCACCCTCCCTCTCCAAAATGTTGTAGAGTCATGCCTGGGACCTGGGAGGCAACATACCATTCGGGTGTCCTGTCCACAACCACAGAATCTCCTGTCTGTTCCCCTCACTATTAAGGCCCCTATCACTACCACTCCCTTCTTCTCTCTCTTCCCCTTCTGCACCATGGATCCATGCTCAGTGCCTGCAACAGTCGCTGTGGCATTCTCCTGGGAGATCATCCCCCACAAAAGTATCCAAAGCAGTAATCTTGTTTTTGAGGGCTCTGGCCACAGGGGTGTTCTGCTCTAACTGCCTATTTCCATCTCTCCTGATGGTCACCCAGCTATTCACCCCCTGCAACTTTGGGATGACTACTTCCCTGTAATTTTGATCAATTATCTCCTCACTCTCCCATACAAGCTGAAGGTCATTCAGTTGCTGCTCCAGATCCCTCACATGGAATTCATGCAAATGCAGCCTGATGCACTTCACGCAAATGTAGTTTCCCAGGAGACTCTGGGTCTCCCAGTTCTCCAACATCCAGCACAAAGAGCACACCACGGCCATTTAAATAGTACAGCAAGAGAGGGAGAAAAAACGAAAAGGAAACCTTAGCAGATGTTTTACACAGAGCGGATGCCTCTTCCTAGCGGAAGCCTCCTTCCAGCTAAAGCCTGTCGCTACTACTCTTGCCACTGGCCTACTCCTGACAATGACCATTCCGCTTACCCCTTCTGTACTTTTATCTAGTTCATAGAGTTCTGTTAACACCACTGATAGGCCCTGTACAATGGACAAACACCCCCAAAGCTCCCTTTTTAAATAACCACTGCCATCTAAGGAATAAAGTTGTAAATGTGATCCTATGGCGACCCACTCTCTAGCACACACGAACACGTGCGCACCGGCAGAGTGGCCGGCCCCAAAAAAGGGTGCCAGGCTATCTTCACCAGCAGGGGGAAAATCCCGCGCGCGGGAAGGGTCTGGGAATATGCATTCCCCACAGCAGTCCCACCCGGGGAGGGAGGGAACCGGAAGGCTTTAAAGCAGGCTGGGTGGTGGTGGGGGGGGCGTCACGTGATGACGTGGGATTGAGACATGTAAATCCAGCTTTCCGTAAAAAATTAGCAAAGTACCGGTTAAACAAAACAAAGTTAATAAATACTCTCCCAAAATTATTCATAAACTTTGCAAGACTACTTTACGATATGCCTCGTAAACCGCATCAGAAGAAGTCTGTTGTTGTGAAGCCGCCGCGAGATGGAAAGAAAAAAGGGCCTACTGCAACGATGGAGCCTCGAACTCAGGTTGAATTTCCTTTGGAGGAGATGCATTCTATCTCCGGCATAGAACAGGGAGCAATGGCGACGGTAGCGGTCTCTCGGAAGAAGATGCCGGAAATGCGCATGCGCAAATCGACACAACTCAAACTACAAGAACCGACAGCCACTGCAACTGAAAGTGACTCAGAGTCAGAACTGGATTCTGCAGAGAACACAGATGAAGAGGAGGAGGAAGAACTGGAAGAGATTGGAAGTAAAGGAGATGATGGAGACATAAAAGAGGCTTTATTGCAATTAGCGGCTGAACTAAGAAAAGTAAGAGCAGAGATTAGAGATATGAAGATGTGCTATAATAAAGCTATGAAAAGACAGAATAAAATGGATAAGAAGCTTCAGAAGATGGAAAGAGCAATGGGGTATATGAATGAAAGAGTGGAAAAAACAGAAAATGATCTGCTTGTCTGGAACTTGGAAAGAAATCAACTCTTGGAGAAAGTGGACATGTTGGAAACTTCAGTAGACGTAATAATATCAAAATTGTTGGTCTTAAAGAAGGTTTGGAGGGAGAAAATTCAATAGAATTTTTTTCAAAAATGGATCCCGGAAGTTTTGCAATGAAAGAGGAGGTTTGATCAATTGAAATTGAGCGGTCACATAGAGCTCTAAGACCAAAACCACAAGATGACCAATATCCATGATCGATTTTAATAAAATTCTTAAGATTTCAAGGATTCTAGACGCAGCTACCCAAGCTGCCGAGAATAGAAAAGGGCCATTGATGATTCAAAGGAATAAAGTTTTTTTCTACACTGACATAAGTTATGAACTTTTGAAGAAAAGGAAGAAATTTAATCCAGTGAAAAAAACCCTTTGGGATCATGGTTATCAATTTATATTGCGTTATCCTGCAACCTTGAAGATTTTTTTGGCTGGTGGAGAAAAAAGATTTTTTGATGACTACCAGAAAGCGGAGCAGTTTGTGCGAGATTCTCTGAATATTCATCAGATACAAGAACAAATCCAGGGGAGCGAGATAGATTGAAGATGAAGACTGGGTCAAAGAATGGACTTGTTGAATTTTTGGGCGGGTGAATATATAAATACATTATTAATTATACGGGGGGGAAGAAAGATTAAAATTTGAAGAATACTAGTTGGGAATAGTAATATTAATTTTGTTTATATATATATAATTTTTTTTTGTTGCGGGGGAGCTGGAAGAAGCACTGATCGATTGCTACGCTAATCATGTGTGCAAGCGTGGCTTTAGCCACGACCCGCAAAATGGAGGGGGGTAGTGGTGTGTATCCTTTCATTCACAACATTAGTGGGGGGGGTATTTTGTTTTTTCTTTTTTTGTATCTTTTCTATCTTCTTTTTTTCTTTTTGCGTGGAGGGTTGGGAGGGAGACACATAGCAACATGGTGAAGTTCAAAGAGATTCCCCAAGGAACTATGAGAAGATAAGTAATGTTTTAGATTGGAGTAACTTTGTTAAGAATAATGGCTAATTTATTGAATTTTTTGAGTTTTAATGTTAATGGGCTAATGGACCAGTGAAAAGAAAAAAAATCTTAACACATACTAAGAAAATGAAGATAGATTTAGCCTTTTTACAGGAAAAGCATTTAACAGAAACAGAACATCAGAAACTAAAGAGAGATTGGGTGGGAAGTGTTGTTGCGGCTTCATTTAATTCAAAAGCGAGGGAGTAGCAATTTTGATCAATAAAACGTTACCAATTAGAATACAAAATGTAATAACTGATTCTGCGGGGAGATATGTGATTACACATTGTCAACTTTTCTCTGAATTATGGACATTTATGAATATTTATGCACCAAATGAAAATGATGCAAAATTCATACAAGAAGCTTTTCTGAATTTGGCGGATGCACATGAAAAAATATTAATTGGAGGAGACTTTAATTTTTGCTTAGACCCAATCTTAGATAGATCAACTAAGACTGTTATAAAATCAAAGGTAGTAAATCTAACTTTATCATAGATGAAAGATTTAAATTTGATTGATATATGGAGAAGAATCAATCCTAAAGAAAGAGACTATTCGTTCTATTCTCATAGACATAAAACTTATTCAAGGATAGATTTTTTCCTATTATCAATGCATATTCAACACAGAGTGAAAAATATGGAATATAAAGCAAGAATATTGTCAGATCATTCTCCTTTGTTATGACAATAATAATGACTGATAAGGAAGAAGTGGCTTATAGATGGAGATTTAATTCAACATTATTAAAACGTCAAGATTTTTGTGATCTTATGAAAAAGCAGATCCAATTTTTTTTGGATACAAATTTTCACTCAGTGGATGATAAATTTATATTATGGGATGCGATGAAAGCATATTTGAGGAGCCAGATAATAAGTTATATGTCTAAAATTAAGAAAGAATATATGGCAGAATTAGATCAATTGGAAAAAGAGATTACAAAATTAGAAAAAGAATCTCAAAGTTATATGTCGGAAGAAAAACGAAGGCAACTTGTCAATAAGAAGTTACAATATAATATGCTTCAGACATATAGAATGGAAAAAGCAATTATAAGAAATAAGCAAAGGTATTATGAGTTAGGTGAGAGAGCACATAAAATTCTTGCCTGGCAGTTGAAAACAGAACAAGCTTCCAAAACAATAAATGCAATTAGAACAAGCGCAAATAAAATATCTTATAACCTCTTGAAATAAATGAAACCTTTAAAAGTTTTTATTCTGAATTATATCAATCAGAATCACAAAATGATGTTAATGAGATAGAAAGGTTTTTTATCACAAGTAACTCTTCCAAAATTGAATTTGGAAGAACAGAGGGGATTAGATATGCCTTTTACATTAAAAGAAGTTGAAGAAGCTTTAGGATCACTTCAAAGTAATAAATCTCCAGCAGAAGATGGTTTTCCACCTGAATTTTATAAAAAGTTTAAAGATTTATTATTTCCTCTCTTTATGGAGTTAATACGTCAAGCAGAAAAAACACATAAACTCCCAGAATCTTTTTCAACAGCGATTGTAATAGTATTGCCAAAAAAAGACAGAGACCCTATGAAACCATCGTCATACAGGCCTATTTCTTTATTGAATACAGATTATAAAATAATAGCAAAACTTTTAGTGAATAGATTATCTAAATACTTACCAAAATTAATACATATGGATCAAACAGGATTTATTAAAAATAGACAATTGGCAGATAATGTAACTCGGCTACTCAGTATAATTCATTTGGCACAAAAAAGGGACGAGAAGAGTATAGTAGTAGCCTTGGATGCAGAAAAAGCATTTGATAGATTAGAATGGGATTTTTTATTTAAAGTATTAGAAAAATATGGGTTAGGAATATCTTTTATAAATTGGATTAAAATTTTAAATTCTAACCCGAAGGCTAAAGTAGTGACAAACTCTCAAATTTCAACACCATTCCAGTTAAAAAGGTCAACTAGACAAGGTTGTCCATTATCACCTGCTTTATTTGTACTGGCGATAGAGCCATTAGCAGAATTAATCAGAATTGATCCAGATATTACGGGTTTTAGAGTCAATCAGGAGGAATATAAAATTAATCTTTTTGCCGATGATGTTTTGATTTATTTAACAAACCCACAACATTCGTTACATAAATTATCTTCTAGATTGAATGAATATGGGAAGGTATCAGGTTATAAAATAAATTGGGATAAAAGTGAAATTTTACCTCTTACTAAAGGAGACTATAGTCAATGTCGGTTAGCAACCCAATTTAGATGGCCAGTAAATGGTATAAAGTATTTAGGTATAAGACTTGACAATGATGTAAAGAATTTATATAAATTTAATTATTTACCACTATTGAAAAAAATTCAAGAAGATCTTGACAAATGGATGATACTACCAATAACATTAGTAGGTAGAGTCAATGTTGTAAAAATGAACATATTTCTTAGATTACAGTATTTGTTTCAAACATTACCAATACAATTGCCACAGAAATTTTTTCAACTGTTAAATAAATGTGTGAGAAAATTTCTTTGGAAAGGTAAAATGTCAAGAATATCACTGGAAATATTGACATGTAAATTTGAGTTAGGAGGGTTACAACTTCCAAACTTTAAGAATTATTATAAAGCAAATCAACTTAGATTTATTGCATCTTTTTTCAATGATCGAAAACCAGCATGGATTAGAATAGAATTAGACAAGATAGGAGAAAATAGACCTGAAGATTTTATATATAAATGGGAATCTAAATGGATACGGGAAAAGAAAGAATCTCCTATATTAATAAATTTGATTGATCTATGGAATAAGATAAATGTTGATAATGAAATACAAAAATCTTTATTAGCAAGGAGACCTTTGTTTCAAAACAGACTTATTCCTTTTACAATGGACAATCAACTTTTATATAATTGGTACCAAAAAGGGATTAAATTTATAGGAGATTGTTATGAACGAGGTATATTGATGTCATTTGAACAATTAAAGGATAAATATAAAATATCAAATAATACTTTCTTTTGTTACCTTCAATTAAGGGCTTACTTAAAAGGTAAGCTGGGTCAAACAATGTTTTTGCCAAAACCTAATGAAATTGAAACTTTAATTCAAAAAGGGAAAATTTAAAAATTTATTTATTTTATGTATAATTTGATTCAAGAACAGACAATTAAACAAGGAATCCATAAGTCAAAACAAAAATGGGAAACAGATCTGAATATTAATATTAATGAAACAAGTTGGTCAAGACCCTGTCTTGACAGTATGACAAATACAATAAATGTTCGACTTAGTTTAGTACAATATAATTTTTTACACCAATTATATATTACACCACAAAAAATAAATAGATTAAATTCAAATCTATCCGATAAATGCTTTCGGTGTAATCAAGAAATTGGTACTTTTTTACATTCTACTTGGTCTTGTTCTAAAATTCAACCCTTTTGGATAAATTTAAGAGTCTTATTGGAACAAATTACCGGAACTCAACTTCCACATAACCCTGTATTATTTCTATTAGGTGATATTGAAGGGATAAAGCCGAAACTTAAATTGAATAAATATCAGAAAGAATTTATGAAAATTGCGTTGGCAGTAGCTAAGAAGACTATAGCAGTTACTTGGAAATCTGATTCGTGTTTAAGTATGAATCGTTGGAATAATGAAATGGCTAGTTCTGTTCCACTCGAAAAAATTACTTATAATTTAAGAGATAAATATGTAACGTTTCTGAATATTTGGCGCCCTTATTTACAAAAGATAGGATGGCATATTTAAGTGCTCCGATAAAGATCTTGGTCCCTTGGGGAAAGTAACGAATAAGTGTACCAAATTTATTTTGAACTCCATGGAGCATGTGGAAACCTTCCAACATCCAGGCGGTTCTTCTTTCTTCTTTTTTAGGTAGGACTATATATGGGGGGGGAGGGTTAAGGGGAGGGGGGAGGGTAGACACTATCTTTTCATGTATTCATTTTGAAAATTCAATTAAAATTATATTAAAAAAAAGCAGGCCACGAAGTTTGAATAAATCTCTTTCATCACAACTCCAACTCACCGACTCCGTGTGGTTATTCTAGCGCTGTGTGTAGCACACCGCTACAATTGGTGACCCCGACAGCCCAAACGATATTTGGACCAGAGATGACCAACGCCGCATCTGTTCACGCAGTTTCGTTAGAACTGCCAAGCTTCTGGACGCTGCGACCCCGCTTATGTTTCCAACAAGCAGAAGCACAATTCCACATTCGGCAGATAACCTCGGAGTCCACTCGCTACTACTACGTGCTGAGCTCCCTCGACCAGGAGACTGCTGCACAAGTTGAGGAGTTTATACAGTCGCCCCCGGAGGATGGGAAATACACAGCATTCAAAGCCCTGCTCATAAGGACTTTTGGACTCTCACAGCGCGAACCAGCTGCCTGCTTACTTCACCTGGATGGTTTGGGAATCAGGCCACCGTCAGCATTAATGAACGAGATGCTGGTCCTGCCTGAAGGACACAAACCCTGCCTGATGTTTGAGCAGGCGTTCCTAGAGCAACTGCCCAAGGACATATGCCTGCTGCTGTCCAACACAGATTTCAGCAACCCCCGGGAGGTGGCAGCCCGAGCAGATGTGCTGTGGAATGCCAGGAAAGAGAGAGGGGCATCCGTCGCACAGATCACCAAGCCGCGTGCCCAACATCAGACCAGACCAGGCCTGGCAGCAGAGCCTACAAAATCCGGAAACGGGAGTGAGGAGCCCAACGAACTATGGTGTTTCTACCACCAGCGGTGGGGCACAGAGGCCCGCCGCTGCTGACCACCCTGCAATTTCCCGGGAAACGCCAGGGCCAGCCGCCGCTGATGGCTACGGCGGCTGGCCATCAGGACAGCCTCCTGTACGTCTGGGACAAGCAGTCGGGACGCCGCTTTTTGGTCGACACCGGAGCGGAGATCAGCGTCTTACCTCCAATGAGTTACGACACCCGCAACAAAGAACCGGGACCCACCCTGAGGGCCGCTAATGGCAGCACAATACGAACCTACGGCACCCGCACGGTGCGGCTACAGTTCAGCTCCAGCCGGTTCACGTGGGACTTCACACTGGCCGCCGTGGCCCAACCACTCCTGGGGGCAGATTTTCTATGAGCCCACAGCCTGCTGGTCGACCTGCAAGGAAAGCGATTAGTCCACGCCAAGACTTTTCAAACGTTCTCCCTGGGTGAAGCACAGTTGCCAGCCCCACACCTGGACTCCATCACGCTGTCCGACGATGAATTCACCAGGGTCCTGGCGGATTTCCCATCAGTACTGACACCGCAGTTCACGGCAGCCATGCCCAGACACGGAGTACCATTACGAGCTCTCTTAGGCTTTTCTGATACTTTAGGACACATCTTGCTAACGGATGCACAAAATAAATCGAGATAAAGCACAGATGCTCACAGACAGTTCAAAGCTATGATGGCTTGATGCTGAGTGTAGTTCCCAGGGAAGGAGTTTGGCGGTGCTGCTTGGAGTGCGCACTGCCTGTATAACGGCTTGCTGCTAAACAAACGCTGAACGTTATTTTCATCTTTCGCCTTTTTTCGTAAAAGCGAAAATCCTTTTCGGATTTCTTTCAGTTAGCGAAAGCAGGTACTAATGTAGGCCTGTGGCGACCGACATTCTGGCACACACGAACCGGCTCACAACAGCGCGCGCAGGCAGAGGGCCGGCCCCAAAAAGGGCATCAGGCCATCTTCACCAGCAGGGGGAAAATCCCGCGCGCAGAAAGGGTCTGGGAACATGCATTCCCCACAGCAATCCCGCCCAGGGAGGGCGGGAACGGGAAGGCTTTAAAGCAGGCCGCGAAGTTTGAATAAATCTCTTTCATCACAACTCTAACTCACCGACTCCGTGTGGTTATTCTAGCGCAGTGTGTAGCACATCGCTACAATTGGTGACCCCGACGGCCCAAACGATATTTGGACCAGAGATGACCAATGCTGCATCTGTTAGCGCAGTTTTGTTAAAACTGCCAAGCTTCTGGACGCTGCGATCCCATTTATGGTTCGAACAAGCAGAAGCACAATTCCACATTCGGCAGATAACCTCGGAGTCCACTCGCTACTACTACGTGCTGAGCTCCCTCGACCAGGAGACTGCTGCACAAGTTGAGGAGTTTATACAGTCGCCCCCGGAGGACAGCAAATACACAGCATTCAAAGCCCTGCTCATAAGGACTTTCGGACTCTCACAGCGCGAACGAGCACGCCGTTTAATGCACCTGGATGGTTTGGGAGACAGGCCACCATCAGCATTAATGAACGAGATGCTGGTCCTGCCTGAAGGACACAAACCCTGCCTGATGTTTGAGCAGGCGTTCCTAGAGCAACTGCCCGAGGACATATGCCTGCTGCTGTCCGATGTAGATTTCAGCAACCCCCGGGAGGTGGCAGCCCGAGCAGATGTGCTGTGGAATGCCAGGAAAGAGAGAGGGGCGTCCGTCGCACAGATCACCAAGCCGCGTGCCCAACGGCAGACCAGACCAGGCCCGGCAGCAGAGCCTACAAAACCCGGCGACGGAAGTGAGGAGCCCAACGAACAATGGTGTTTCTACCACCAGCGGTGGAGCACAGAGGACCGCTGGGGCAGACCGCCCTGCAAATTCCCGGGAAACGCCAGGGCCAGCCGCTGCTGATGGCTACGGTGGCTGGCCATCAGGACAGCCTCCTGTATGTCTGGGACAAGCAGTCGGGACACCGCATTTTGGTCGAGATCAGCATCTTACCTCCAACAAGTTACGACACCCGCAACAGAGAACCGTGACCCACCCTGAGGGCCGCAAATGGCAGCACAATACAGACCTACGGCACCCGCACGGTGCGGCTACAGTTCAACTCCAGCCGGTTCACGTGGGACTTCACACTGGCTGCCGTGGCCCAACCACTCCTGGGGGCAGATTTTCTGCGCGCCCTCAGCCTGCTGGTCGACCTGCAAGGGAAACAACTAATCCATGCCAAGACTTTTCAAACGTTCTCCCTGGGCGAAGCCAAGTTGCCAGCCCCACACCTGGACTCCATCACGCTGTCCGATGACGAATTCACCAGAGTCCTGGAGGATTTCCCATCAGTTCTGACACCGCAGTTCACGGCCGCCATTCACGGAGTACAGCACCACATCCTGACCCAGGGACCACCCCTGCACGGCTGTGCTCGAAGGCTCCCCCCAGACAAGCTCTGACTATCAAAGGAGGAGTTCAAGAAGATGGAGGAATTGGGGAACATACGACGTTCCAACAGCCATGGGCCTCCCACTGCACATGGTGCCCAAGGCAACTGGGGGGGGGGGGCTGGAGACCATGCGGCGACTACTGCAGGCTGAACGAGGCTACAATGCCAGACCGCTACCCCGTGCTGCATATTCAAGACTTCACAGCAAACCTACACAGCACAAGGATCTTTTCCAAGGTAGACGTCGTCCAGGGATTCCATCAAATCCCGGTACATCCGGACGACAACCCCAAAAAAGCACTCATCACCCTGTTTGGTCTTTTCGAATTCCTCTGAATGCTGTTCAGCCTAAAGAAAGCCACACAGACGTTCCAGCGGCTAATGGACGCGACCTGGACTTTGCATTCATCTATTTGGATGACATCCTCATAGCCAGCAGTAGTCGTCAGGAGCATCTGTCCCACCTCCGTCAACTCTACGCCCGACTGAGCAAATTTGACCTTACAATCAACCCGGCCAAATGCCAGTTCGGACTCGACACCATCGACTTCCTGGGCCACAGGGTTACTAAAGACGGGGCAACCCCTCTGCCCGCCAAGGTAGACGCGGTCCGCCACTTCACCCGGCCCAACACAACCAAAGGCCTGCAGGAATTCGTGGGTATGGTGAATTTCTACCACCGTTTCCTCCCCTCAGCAGCCCGAATCATGCGCCCCCTGTTCACCCTGATGTCGGGTAAGGGCAAGGACATTACCTGGGACGAAGAGGCCGCAGCCGCTTTAGTTAAAACCAAAGAAGCCTTGGCAAACGCCATGACGTTACTGCACCCCAGAACGGACACTCCTACTGCCCTCACGGTGGACGCATCCAACACAGCGGTCGGTGGAGTGCTGGAACAACTCATCCAGGGTCGGGCGATCCACTTTCTAGCACACACAAACCAGCGCGCACCGGCAGAGTGGCTGGCCCCAAAAAGGGCGCCAGGCCATCCTCACCAGCAGGGGGAAAATCCCTCGCGCTGCGAATATGCATTCCCCACAGCAGTCCCGCCCAGGCAGAGGAGGGGGGAACAGAAAGACTTTAAAGGAGGCTGCGAAGTTTGAATAAATCTCTTTTATTGCAACTCCAACTCACCGACTACGTGTCGTTATTCTAGCGCTGTGTCTAGCACACCGCTACAATCCTACTATTTACAAAAGCAAGAAAAGATAGGGGAATAGCCATTGGACTAATCAGAGATGCTAAATTCTATACTGAAAAAAATACTGAATTACAGATTACCTTGAAAATTGTGACAAATTAAGTGGAAGGGGGAGAACCGCTGGATGTGTTTTATTCAGACTTCTATTAAGACCACACACAAGGGATGTTCAAATAGGGTTAAACTCTCAAAAGAAAGTATGGGCCATATGAGACTGAAGAGAAATTTCCTCAAACAGAATGGTGAATCTATGCAACATACATAAAAGTTGCTGATGAACGCAGCAGGCCAGGCAGCATCTCTAGGAAGAGGTACAGTCGACGTTTCAGGCCGAGACCCTTCGTCAGGACTAACTGAAAGGTAAGAGATTTGAAAGTGGGAGGGGGAGGGGGAGATCCAAAATGATAGGAGAAGACAGGAGGGGGAGGGATGGAGCCAAGAGCTGGACAGGTGATAGGCAAAAGGGGATATGAGAGGATCATGGGACAGGAGGTCCGGGAAGAAAGACAGGGGGGGGGGGCCCAGAGGATGGGCAAGGGGTATATTCAGAGGGACAGAGGGAGAAAAAGGAGTGAGAGAAAGAATGTGTGCATAAAAATGAGTAACAGATGGGGTACGAGGGGGAGGTGGGGCCTTAACGGAAGTTAGAGAAGTCAATGTTCATGCCATCAGGTTGGAGGCTACCCAGACGGAATATAAGGTGCTGTTCCTCCAACCTGAGTGTGGCTTCATCTTTACAGTAGAGGAGGCCATGGATAGACATGTCAGAATGGGAATGGGATGTGGAATTAAAATGTGTGGCCACTGGGAGATCCTGCTTTCTCTGGTGGACAGAGCGTAGATGTTCAGCAAAGCGGTCTCCCAGTCTGCGTCGAGTCTCACCAATATATAAAAGGCCACATCGGGAGCCGGTGGATGTAGTATATCACCCCAGTCGACTCACAGGTGAAGTGATGCCTCACCTGGAAGGACTGTTTGGGGCCCTGAATGGTAGTAAGGGAGGAAGTGTAAGGGCATGTGTAGCACTTGTTCCGCTTACACGGATAAGTGCCAGGAGGGAGATCAGTGGGGAGGGATGGGGGGGGACGAATGGACAAGGGAGTTGTATAGGGAGCGATCCCTGCGGAATGCAGGGGGGAGGGGAGGGAAAGATGTGCTTAGTGGTGGGATCCCGTTGGAGGTGGCGGAAGCTACGGAGAATAATATGTTGGACCCGGAGGCTGGTGGGGTGGTAGGTGAGGACCAGGGGAACCCTATTCCTAGTGGGGTGGTGGGAGGATGGAGTGAGAGCAGATGGTGGGAGGATGGAGTATGCACACATTCTTTCTCTCACTCTCCTTTTTCTCCCTCTGTCCCTCTGAATATACCTCTTGCCCATCCTCTGGGTCCCCCCCCCCCGTCTTTCTTCCCGGACCTCCTGTCCCATGATCCTCTCGTATCCCCTTTTGCCTATCACCTGTCCAGCTCTCGGCTCTATCCCTCCCCCTCCTGTCTTCTCCTATCATTTTGCATCTCCCCTTCCCCCTCCAGCTTTCAAATCCCTTACTCACTCTTCCTTCAGTTAGTCCTGAGGAAGGGTCTCGGCCTGAAACATCGACTGCACCTCTTCCTACAGATGCTGCCTGGCCTGCTGCGTTCACCAGCAACTTTGATGTATGTTGCTTGAATTTCCAGCATCTGCAGAATTCCTTTTGTTTGGTGAATCTATGAATACTCAGCCCCAATCAGGCTGAAAATAAAGAGTGACAGACAGTGGCTTTGAATAAAATAGTCCATGCTTATATTTCTAAAGTTATTTCGTTACACAGCATTCAGATACACACTGGGTAAAAATGAAAGAAAATAACACTTTCAGGAACATATGTAGTCCCCTTTGAACTTGTTAGAAAAGAACCTAGGATTATACAATTATTAACTAGGTTCTTTAAAAGCAAAAAATGTAGTTTGAGATTGCAGGATTATATTTTACCCAAAGACAACTGATTTCTAGAATAACTAATAAGAGTTAACTTCACTAGGAACACATTTTCAATTTTCAAGAACAATGAAGTCTAGTTCAAAGTTATTAAAGAAGCACAATATTTCTTTGGCTGTCACCTACTTCCACATAATCAAAATAAAATTGTTTCTTGGCTCTGTATTAAAATGGACCGTTCCACCTCTGGTTTAAGAAGGTGAAAAATCCGCAGAGCTCCTTTTCCTGAATTTCAAGGAAGCCAGTCACAAAATCACCGATTGCAGCTATAACTCTGACCACATTCACGCTCCTCCTACCAAAATTATTCTTATCTTTCATGAATACAATAACATTCCAGAAAACTATCATAGGCTATATATGTATATATATGCAGAAAAAATTCATTTATAATATTCTGAACAGCTAAGGCTGATTACTTTCTTTAGTTCATTTTTAGTTTTATGCCTGTTCACTCTGTAATAAAATCATATACAAACCAGGAAAGGACCAAATTGTAGGGATTTAGAACAAGGATATACAGAGACGTTATTAGCACTCTTTGTCACAAACTAGCTGTAGTCAAAAAAATTCAAAAGCAATTCCTAATGTGAAGTCTAATGCTGAAGCAAAGAGCCAATGTTATAAAATTTTATTGTCACCGCACCAGAATTAACAAGAGTCAGCAAAACAATAACGGTATCTATTACATGATATAGTATATCTACTCTCGATTAATCATTGTAGTTTCAATTGGGTTGCCTAGCTAAAATGTTAAGTATGTCCCTAAAAAATTCACTTCAATTTTAATTTTCTGCAAATTTGACTAGAAAGCATTCATTTCACCTCAAAGTATCAAAAAGATGTGAATGAACAATGTGAAGAATTCCTTTCTGCAATACAATAAAAAACATTTTTATGCTAAAGTATTAAAGGTTAATGACAGTACACTCAACAATTGTCAAAGACTTCCTATCATAGTAATACTGTACAAAATTTCTGTATTTAGTATATATCAATCATCATAGCAGAGCCTATTTTTTAAAGGGTACAACAAAAATGGTGGCTTATGATTAACTATAAGAAAAGAGTAAATTAATTAGGCTATACAGTATATCTGAAAGGATATTCCAATACTGAAGTCAGTTGTAACATCCAAAATCATCACAATTATAATGAAAATGATTTAAAATTGCTTTGTCATATGTTAATTATTTACTTACTACTTTCAGAAGAATCTGCCATATTTGGAAAGATTAATGCAGCACATAAAATACTGACGGCCCTAAAACACTAAAATACTGATGTACTTCTTTATTTTTATCTTTGAAACGGTAAATTCCATTCTACTGAAAATGGTTCATTATATGATTGAAACATGAAACCTATTTAATCGCACAAAGATCACAAATTAGTTACGGTAATGCATGTTAATTTACAAGAATAAATAGTGAACTGGGATTGACCTTTCAATCCTTAATTTGTAGGTAATATATTTAAATCTGGCAATTGACAAATGTGTAACACCCCCCACCCCCACCAAATCTCATTTGTAAACGTTGATATTAGATATTCCATTAAGTATTTCCACCAAATTCAAAATTTTGTTCTACCAAACATTGTATGATTAATATATCTCACACAGAGTAATTACTGGAAATGATTGGCAATGATAATTTCACTCTGTTTACAAGAAATAGGTAAACACTCACGTTTCCCCTGCAAATAATGAAGTACCGTAACTATAATTTCAATTAAAACTATTTCTCAGGTCAGCTTCTAAGGCTACATATATTATCGCAGATCATCACAAAAATCATGATCAATGCACGTAGAGTAAAATGAAAATTATTATATGGTAAATTCCGGACCGTGATGTTTTCAGTTCCTTTCACGAATAATTGAATACCCAACTTTGTACGTGAGCGCAAAGTGTTCATTTGCGTGTGACGCAACTTTAAGGGCCCAGAAGCAACAAACAGGCCCTCGAAACTTCGGGAAAAACATGTCAGGAAAAATCGCATTGACTGAGAACAGGCCTAGTTGACATCCCCTCCCTCCAGTCGAATAAAGGGACAAATGTCATCGACGACGCCATAGGGCAGATAAGAACGGAAAACTCTTGGTAATCCAAGTTGTCGGCCTTTTTTCACAACGACGAAGGTCTAACCGAAAAGCGTCGTTTCTGCCCTACAGACAAATGTCAAACCCAAATTGGGCTTTACCCTGAAATGGGCCATTTCAAACAGCAGGCCTTCACTCATCTGCAGCAAACTTCAGCAGAAGTAAGGTGACCATGATTGGTTGGAGGAAGGAAATAACAACGTTACACATTTTATTTAGCTCGAGACACATACGCGAGAGAAGATCTATTACCTTAGCCTTGGTGATGATGTGAGTGGCCAGTTTGACCACGGCGAAGTTGCCCTTGCCAATGGTCCTTTCAATCTCGTAACAGTTGATTCTGGCGGACCCGGTTTTATGCGGCTGCGGTGGTGGCAGTGAGGTCTGCGGAAGGTTGCCGTTTCTCGTTGCACCGCCGGACGCCATCTTGTAGAAAGCCCCAGTGGACGTACGAGCGGGCTCGGGCTAGGGCTAAGAAAGGAAGAGGCGGGAACTCTTGGGCACGCGTGCGCGGGCACTCTACCTACCCCTCGGACAGCTCGCCACTTTTTCTACCCGGTGCGCGCTTATACTACCTCGGTCATGCGAATAAACGCAGAGTGACCGACAGAAGAGCCGTGACTTCAATTCAAATGAGACGATTGTTTTGAGATTATTTCCGAGAAATAATTATCTGGCTGTCTATGTATCTATCTATATCTAACTACCAACCTACCTACCTACAGACATCCCACCCTGCAAAAACTCATTTCAGGGAGGTAGCACCCCCGCAACCAGGCCATATTCCACGCCCCCGCCCCCCGCTCGACCTCCAAGGGTGTATGTTATACTTTGTTTAGTGATTTTGGAGAATCTGTATCCCAAGTTGGGTATATGCAGAAAATGTGACAGTAAAATATGTACTTATCATATTTATTCTATTACAACTTTAAGCAAGTTTACAGGGAGTTTGGCCTCATCACGTAGGACATCCATAGAGTAGCTCCTTAGCCCCTAGCCAGGTAATTTAAATAACGTTAGCAAAGCTCATGAACAAATGACGCCTGTTAAACTCACCTCAACGTGTCTTTTACATTTTAACCCACCATGGGCAATAGAAAAGTCACTTGCAAACAGTGCAGCAAGCAACTTTGTAATTATTTTTGAGGTCGACTATAAAACCTGCCCAAAGAGAAAACTGATAGGTCTACTTAGCACAAAGACAGACCAATCTGGATGCCCTCTCCCAAAAATCAATTTCCAGGATATTGTATATAATTTCCAAGCGTCAGGGAGCCACTATCAATATGCGGTCGCATGTCTGTACCTATCTATCTATCTCTCTGTCTACCTATCTCTCTATATATACCTGTCTGTCTATCTCTTTCTTTCTCTCTCTCTCTCTCTCTCTCTCTATCTATCCATCTTTCTCTCTGTCTCTATCTCTCTCTCTCACTTCATCTATACACCCATCTAAATATCTACCTATCTGGCTATCTGAGTGTCTATCTATCCATCCATCTATCTATCTATATCTATCTACCTATCAATATATCTATCTATCTATCATTCTATCTGTCCATCTATCTATCTATTTATCTATCCAAATACCTACATACCTACCAACCTACCTCCCTACCTTCCTACTTACAAACCTATCTATCTCTCTATTTATCTCTCTATCTATCTACATATCTATCCATCCATCCTTTCATCTATCCATCTATGTCTATCTATCAATCTATCTACCCTCTCTCACTCTCTATCTCTATCTATATCTCCCTATCCATCCATCTATTCATCCATCTGTCTATCTATCTATATCTAACTACCTACCTATCTATCTATCAATCTGTGTCTGTCTATCTATCTATATACCTATCTATCGATCTATCTACCTAACTATCTATCTCTCTATCCAATCTCTCTTACAATCTATCTATCCATCTATCCATCCATCCATTCTTACCTATCTATCTATTCATCTCTCGCTCTGTCTCTAACTAAATATCTATCAATCTCTTTCTCTCTCTGTATCTACCTACCCATTGATCTGTCTCTCGTTCTCTATCCACTTACCTATTTATCCATCTATCTATCTTTCTATCTAACTTTTTCTCTATCTATATATCTATCCATGTCTCTCTCTATCACTCTGTCCATTTATCTATCTATCCATCTATCTATCTCTCTATCTATCTATCCATCCAAATGCCTACATCCAAATATCTACATACCTCTAGATCTACCTATTTATCTATCTACTGATCTCTCTACCTATCTATCTAACTCTCTATCTACTCTATCTCTGTCTATCTAACTATCTAGCTATCTACCTATCAAACTTTCTCTCTATCTATCTAGCTGTCTGCCTATCTGTCTGTCTACTTATCCATCCATTTATCTATCCATCTATCTAGCTACCTACCTACCAACCACCCTGCGAACCTCCCTACCTTCCTACCTATCTATCTATGTAACATACATCAAAGTTGCTGGTGAACGCAGCAGGCCAAGCAGCATCTATAGGAAGAGGTGCAGTCGACGTTTCAGGCCGAGACCCTTCGTCAGGACTAACTGAAGGAAGAGTGAGTAAGGGATTTGAAAGCTAGAGGGGGAGGGGGAGATGCAAAATGATAGGAGAAGACAGGAGGGGGAGGGATAGAGCCGAGAGCTGGACAGGTGATAGGCAAAAGGGGATACGAGAGGATCATGGGACAGGAGGTCCGGGAAGAAAGACGGGGGGAGGGGTGACCCAGAGGATGGGCAAGAGGTATATTCAGAGGGACAGAGGGAGAAAAAGGAGTGTGAGAGAAAGAATGTGTGCATAAAAAAGAGTAACAGATGGGATACGAGGGGGAGGTGGGGCCTAGCGGAAGTTAGAGAAGTCAATGTTCATGCCATCAGGTTGGAGGCTACCCAGACGGAATATAAGGTGTTGTTCCTCCAACCTGAGTGTGGCTTCATCTTTACAGTAGAGGAGGCCGTGGATAGACATGTCAGAATGGGAATGGGATGTGGAATTAAAATGTGTGGCCACTGGGAGATCCTGCTTTCTCTGGCGGACAGAGTGTAGGTGTTCAGCAAAGCTGTCTCCCAGACTGCGTCGGGTCTCGCCAATATATAAAAGGCCACATCGGGAGGACCGGACGCAGTATATCACCCCAGTCGACTCACAGGTGAAGTGATGCCTCACCTGGAAGGACTGTTTGGGGCCCTGAATGGTGGTAAGGAAGGAAGTGTAAGGGCATGTGTAGCACTTGTTCCGCTTACACGGATAAGTGCCAGGAGGGAGATCAGTGGGGAGGGATGGGGAGGACAAATGGACAAGGGAGTCGCGTAGGGAGCGATCCCTGCGGAAAGTGGGGGGGGGAGGGAAAGATGTGCTTAGTGGTGGGATCCCACTGGAGGTGGCGGAACTACAGAGAATGATATGTTGGACCCGGAGGCTGGTGGGGTGGTAGGTGAGGACCGGGGAACCCTATTCCTAGTGGGGTGGCGGGAGGATGGAGTGAGACCAAATGTACGTGAAATGGGGGAGATGCGCTTGAGAGCAGAGTTGATAGTGGAGGAAGGGAAGCCCCTTTCTTTAAAAAAGGAGGACATCTCCCTCATCCTGGAATGAAAAGCCTCATCCTGAGAGCAGATGCGGCGGAGACGGAGGAATTTCGAGAAGGGGTTGGCATTTTTGCAAGAGACTGCGTGAGAAGAGGAATAGTCCAGATAGCTGTGAGAGTCAGTAGGCTTATAGTAGACATCAGAGGATAAGCTGTCTCCAGAGACAGAGACAGAAAGATCTAGAAAGGGGAGGGAGGTGTCAGAAGTGGACCAGGTAAACTTGAGGGCAGGGTGAAAGTTGGAGGCAAAGTTAATAAAGTCAACGAGTTCTGCATGCGTGCAGGAAGCAGCGCCAATGCAGTTGTCGATGTAGCGAAGGAAAAGTGGGGGACAGATACCAGAATAGGCACGGAACATAGATTGTTCCACAAAGCCAACAAAAAGGCAGGCATAGCTAGGATCCATACGGGTGCCAATAGCTACACCTTTAGTTTGGAGGAAGTGGGAGGAGCCAAAGGAGAAATTATTAAGAGTAAGGACTAATTCCGCTAGACGGAGCAGAGTGGTGGTAGAGGGGAACTGATTAGGTCTGGAATCCAAAAAGAAGCAGAGACCTTTGAGACCTTCCTGATGGGGGCTGGAAGTATATAGGGACTGGACATCCGTGGTGAAAATAAAGCGGTGGGGGCCAGGGAACTTAAAATCATCGAAAAGTTTCAAAGCGTGAGAAGTGTCACGAACATAGGTCGGAAGGGATTGAACAAGGGGGGGGATAAAACCGTGTTCAGTTATGCAGAAATGAGTTCGGTGGGGCAGGAGCAAGCTGAGACAATAGGTCGGCCAGGAGAGGCAGGTTTGTGGATCTTGGGTAGGAGGTAGAAACAGGAAGTGCGAGGTGTGGGAACTATAGGGTTGGTAGCAGTGGATGGGAGATCCCCTGAGCGGATAAAGTCTGTGATGGTGTGGGAGACAATGGCCTGGTGCTCCTTAGTGGGGTCACGATCGAGGGGTAAATAAGAGGAGGTATCCGCGAGTTGTCGCTGTGCCTCGGCAAGGTAGAGGTCAGTACGCCAGACTACAACAGCACCCCCCTTATCGGCGGGTTTAATAATAAGGTTAGGATTAGTGCGGAGGGAGTGGAGAGCAAAGCGTTCCGAAGGAGTGAGGTTGGAATGGGGACAAGGTGCAGTGAAGTCGAGATGGTTGATGTCCCGTGGGTAGTTAGCGATAAAGAGATCCAGAGCAGGCAGAAGACCAGAGCGGGATGTCCATGAAGAAGACAGGAGAAGGGGTCATCGGTGGGGGTGGAAGAGTCCTTGCCGAGGAAGTAGGCTCGGAGACGCAGATGGCGGAAGAAGACATAGCGAGGATGTTTCCTGTAGTGGGGAGAGTTTAGAACCAGACAGCACAGCCTCAGAATTGAGGAGGAAACTTTAGAACAGAGATGAAGAAGAATTTTTTTAGCAAAACAGTGGTTAAGCACACATTATCACAGATGGCTGTGGAGACCACGTCAATGGGTATATTTAAAAATGAGATTGATTTGCTTTATCACATAAAACACTCACAAAAACTTTTACAGATGTACTATGGAGAGCTTTTGATTGGCTGCATCACTCTCTGGTTAAAGGAGAGGAGATAAGTGCTCAAGATTAAGTACAATGCAAAAAGTGTAAAATTAGTCCGCTCTATCATGGGGACCAGCCTCCTTCGTATCCAAGACACCTTCAAGGAGTAGTGCCTTAGGAAGGCGGTTTCCATATGGCCTGGGTGATATGGAAGGACCTATATCACCCAGGGCATGCCCTCTTCTCACTAACAGGAAGGAGGTACAGAAGCCTGAAGGCACACACTCTGCGATTCAGGAACAGCTTCTTCCCCTCTGCCATTCAATTCCTAAATGGACATTGAACCCTTGGACAATACCTCACTCCGTTGTTTTTAAATTTCTGTTTGTGCTCTATTTACTTTAATAGAGTACTTTAATTCAGTTTTTCTCTATATTATCATGTATTGCGTTGTACAGCTGCCACCAAGTTAACAAATTTCATGACATCTGCCAGTGATATTAAACCTGATTCTGGCAGATTGTTGATTAGTAAGGGTGTCAAGGGTTAAAGGGAGAAGACAGAAGTGGTTGAGAACAATAAGAAATCAGCCATGATAGAATGGCGAAGCAAACTTGATGGGTCGAATAGTCCAATTCTACTCCCATGCATTATGGTCTCAGTGCAGAATTAAGAACACAGCACAGTACAGCAAAGGTATAGGTCCCACAACCACAATGTAGTGCCAAACCAATTAAATTAGTAATCAAAGTACCAATTAAGTAGTGAGAAGAGAGCATGGCCTAGGTGTTGAGAATATCTGATGATGGATTTTACTTTCCTAATGCAACATTTCTTGTAAATGTGCTCAATGGTTGGGAGGGCTTTACCCAATGGACCAAATCACTCTACCTTTTGTAAGATTTTCCTTTTAAAGACATTGGTGTTTCCATACCAGGCCTTAATACAGCCAGGCAGCAATTTCTTCACAATTATATTTTTATGATGAGCCAAGAACAGGTCCTCGAAGATAGTGACTCCCAGGAATTTAAATTCACTGATTCTCTCCAATTACCAGCTCATGGACTTCTGGTTTCCCTCTCCTGAAGTGTATATTCAGTTCCTTCTTCCTGCTGAAATTGAATGAGAGGTTGACACCACTCAGCCAAATGTTCGATCTGTGTGCTGATTCATTACCATCTTTGATTCAGCCCACCACAGTAGTATCATCAGCAAAATTGAATATGGTGCTTGAGTTGTACTTATCCATACAGTAATAGGTGTAAAGCAAGTAGAACAGGGATTCAAGCAAAAGAAACAATGTCATCTAGTGTATGGGGTTCACAACCTTTTTTGATGCCATGCACCAATACCATTAAGTAAATAATTCAGAGACCCCAGGTTGGGGACCCTGCTCTAGTGGTTATGTCCTAAAGAATGCTGGAAGTAGATTCAAAAATATCTCATTAGGATAGGAAACAATAGTTTGGAGCCCATCATGTTTCATGTGCTTGAAAAATGCATAATGTAATTACAGAGTGAGGAAGGAAGAGGAAAGAAGCTCATCCCCAGAGACCACTAACTGCAGGTGCTATGCATTGTATTTCCCTTTTAAAATTCAGACCCTTTAACAACAGAATCAAATTTTGGTAGAGGAGATCATAGAACATTACAGCTTAATACAGTTTCTTCAACCAACAATGTTGCACTGGCCTTCGAAAATCAGTTTAGTCCTTCCCTCCTATTAATACAAGAGGTCTGCAGATGCCAGAAATCTAGAGAAATACACACTAAATATTCGAGGAACTCAGTAGGCTAAGCAGCATCTTTGGACAATTTTGTGCCCAAACCCATCATCGGGAACCTCCTACGTTAACGTCACTTTCTGTCTTCCGTGTGCTCATCTGACAGATTCCTAAATGCCTCTAACATATATACCTCTACCACCATCCTTGGCTGGGTATTCCATGCAATCTCTGCATAAAGAACTTTAATCTGATATTTCCTCTAGAATTTCCTTCAATATCCTTAAAATTGTGTCCCCTTGTATTATCCAATTCAGTTCTGGAAAAATATCTCTGACTAACCAGTCACCTCTCATCCTTCATTGTACCAAAGAAAATAATCCCAGCTCGCTCAACGTTTCCCCATAAGACATGCTCTCTAATCCAGGAAGCATCCTGGTATCTCCTCTGACCCATCTCTAAAGTTTTCTCATTCTTCCTATAATGAGATGATCAGAACTGAACACAGTATGCGAAGTATTTTATACAACTCTAGCATTAACATTAACATTAACTCATGGCTCTTGAACTCAATCCCCCAACTAATGTAATGAAGGCCAACACACCACATGCTTTCATAACAATACAATGCTTAGCGCCTGCAATTAGCTATCTCTGGGGTTGAGTTTCCTTCCTCTTTCTTCCTCATCTCATTGTGCATTTTTTAAGCACATGAAATATGATGTGCTCCAAACTATCATTTTCTATCCTAGTGGTAACTACTATACAACACTTTGAACACTGTACCAACATGTGATGAACTTAAAGTAATTGAACAATCATCAAATAGGCTGAATAGCCTCCTCTACTGCAACATTCCATGATTCACTGAGTTAGAGAAAGGGGTAGGCAATGAGTAAGAATTACATTTCAAATTCATTTTACCATTCTTAAATACAAAGTTCAAAAAAATTTATTATCAAAGTACATTCAGCATATACTAAATCGAATTTAATTTCATTTATTTATTTATTTTACTTAGGTCCATTGGGATAGGCCCGATTGATAAAACTACAACTTATCAGAATTATCACAAGCAAGGCACAGCAACATATGTTTGAAAACTTCAATCTTCAAAGATCAAGGCAATTAAAACTAATAGCTGTTATGACATCCAACAAATACTCACTACTCTGGCAGCTCGCTCTTGAGATTCACACTTCCTGCTAAACCAAGGTCCAGTTGGCACCTGAATGATTCCATAACAAGCTGCAAATAAAGAGAATGAAGAAAATACTATGAATAGAGAGAAATGCACTCAGTGGCTACACCTGTACAATTGTTTGTCAATGAAAATAATCTGCAACTCAACGCATAAAAACATGCAGACTTGGCCAAGAGGTTCCATTGTTTATTCGTATGGGGTTCTTTCTCAGGAACAGCTAACCTCCTGGGATTTTCATACATAACAGTTTCTAGAGATTACAAAGAATTGTGCAACAACCAGAAGAAAATCCAGTAAGTAGCAGTTCCGTGAGTGAAAACGCCTTGTTAATAAGAAAGGTAAGAGGAGAACGGCCAGACTGGTTCAAGCTGACACAAATAACCACGTTACAACAGTGGTATCCCAAAACATATCCAACTTTGATGTAAACAGGCTAAAGCATGGTTAATCAAAAGGGATTCTGAGGAACCCTAGGATATTGCTTGGGTTTCTGCAAGAGGTTATGATTTTTAAAAAATATATATTGTTTTTGAACTTTGCTACCTGCATGATGCTAGCGCTCGAAATGCAGACCCATTAGCAATTTTCTTAGCGGTCTCTCATCCCAGTATGGCAGTGAACATTTGGACCGTGTTGAGACCATTAGCGTTTCTTGAGGGGAGATAGGGGAGCCCTCTGATATTTGGTGATCTCTGCATTACATGGTGTGGAGGACGATAGACTGATAATTGGTGAGTGCTGTATTGCGCGGGGGGAGGAGAGTATTCTGATAATTTGTGAGTGCTGTTTTGCACGGAGAGAGGACAATAGGCTGATAATTGGTGAATGCTATATTGCACCGATGAGAGGAATATAGGCTTGTAATTCGTGAGTGTCGTATTGCATGGGGGGGAGGACAGTAGGCCGATAATTGGTGAGTGCTGTATTGCACGGGGGGAGCACAGAAGGCTAATAATTGATGAGTGATGCATTGCACAGAGGGAGGACAATAGGCTGATAATTGTTGAGTGCTGTATTACAACCGGGAAGGCAGTATTCTGATAATTGGTGAGAGCTGTATTGCACAGGAGGGAGGACAGTAGGCCAATAATTGGCAAGTGCTGTATTGCACAGATGAGATATTCATATCTTGGATTAAATTGATATATCTTACTCCTTTCGCTTTGGTATTTACTAATAATCAAATATCTCCCTTTTTTCAATTATTCCGTGGTACTAAGCAGGGTTGCCCTCTTAGCCCACTATTATTGGACATTGCCCTGGAACCATTAGCTATTCCTATTCATGACTCTCCTGATATATTTGGTATTACTCATGGAAATGAGATACATATATTATCACTATATGTAGATGATCTACTATTATATATTTCTAACCCAGGGAAATCTATTCCGGCAGTATTAACTCTCCTGGCTCAGTTTAGTAGTTTATCTGGTTACAATCTGAATCTTGGTAAGTGTTAACTTTTTCCATTAAATATGCAGGTTCCCATTTATAGATGTTCACCATTCAGAGTGATTACTGGCTATTTTATTTATTTGGGAGTTAAAATTGCTAAGAGACATAAGGATTTAATCAAGCTCAATCTTTTACTGTTAATCAGTCAGGTTAAACAACTGATTACTAAATGGTCCCCATTGTCTCTATCACTGTTTGGCTGAATTAATGCTATTAAAATGATTATTCTACCTAAATTTTTATATCTACTCCAAGCAATACCAATATTTATTACTAAATCTTTTTTTGATACTATGGATTCTAAAATTTTTTCCTATATAAGGCAGAATAAAAATCCCAGGTTAAGTAAAAAGTATTTACAGAAGTCCAAGAAAGATGGTGGTTTAGAATTGCCAAATCTAAGATTCTATTATTGGGCAATTAATATTTGATATTTAATATTTTGGACACATAATTGGAATATAATTCCAAGTCCACAATGGGTAAACCTTGAAGGTTACTCTGTACAAAGGTTCTCTATGGCTTCCATTTTAGGAACTTCGCTTCCTTTTGTATTATCTAAATTGAACAAACAAATGGTTAATCCAATAATTAAACATACATTACAAATATGGTTTCAATTTTGTAAATTTTTTAGTTTGAACAAATCTGTATTATCAAGCCCTACTATGTCTAATTTTTTTCCAACCCTCTGTTATGGATCAAGCCTTTTTGATATGGAAAATGAAAGGTATAACATGTTTCCACGACCTATTTCTGAATAACTGTTTCATGTCTTTTTAACAGTTATCTAATAAATTTAATTTGCCCGGATCCCAATTCTTTCGATATTTACAAATAAGAAATTTTTAAAATACCACGCTGTCTACCTTCCCGATTTCACACCCTACTGATATCATCGATAAAATTTTAGGCTTAAATCCCTTTCAGAAGGGATTAATAGCAACTATTTATGATATAATTATGAAATTACAGCCAGATATATCTGATAAAATTAAAAATGAATGGGAAAAGGAAATTCAACTTTGCCTACCTATAGAGAAATGGGATAAAAATATTCCAATTAGTTAGTTCTTCCTCTATACATGCCAAACACACACTAATAAAATTTAAAATAGTGCATAGGGCCCACGTGTCTAAAGATAAATTAGCCCGTTTTTATTCTCATATACACCCTATCTGTTACAGAGGTCAGTCTGAGGTGGCTACCTTAACTCATATGTCTTGGTCCTGCCCTCTCTTGGAAGAATTCTGGAAAGAAATGTTTGACATTATTTCAACAGCTTTGTGTTTTGACTTACAACCCCATCCTATTACAGCAATTTTTGCTTCACCAATGACGAAACATAGATCTTTATCCTCTTTAGCCTGTTGGATGATCGCATTTGTTACTTTAATGGCCAGAAGATCCATTTTATTGAACTGGAAAGACACCAACCCTCCTACCACATTTCAATGGTTTTCCCAAACTATGTCATGTTTAAATTTAGAAAAAATCAGGTGACATTTTTGATCCTTTGGTTAAATTTGAAGAGACTTGGAAACCATTTGATCAACATTTTCATATGATGGTAGTCATCCCTAGCCCACAGGGGTCAGAAAACTGGGTCACTGTCAAGCGAGGGAAGGGAAATGCCCGGATAGTGGAGAGCACACCTGTGGCTGTCCCCCTCAGCAATAAATATCTTGTTCTGGATACTGTTGAGGAGGATGACCTGACAGGGGACGCCAACGGTGACCAAGTTTCTGGCACTGAGCCTGGCGCTGTTGTGCAGGAGAGAAGGAGGGAGAAGAGAAATCCGGTAGTCGTAGGGGATTCCATAGTCGGGAACGGACAGGAGATTCTGTGAGCCTGATAGAGATACCCGCATGGTGTGTTGCCTCCCAGCTGCCAGGGTACGGGATGTCTCGGATCGGGTCCAGAATAATCTGAAGGGAGACGGTGAGCAGCCAGTTGTCTTGGTACATGTTGATACCAATGACATATATAGGAGAAGGGAGGAGGTCCTGAAGAGAGATTTCCAGGACTTAGGAAGGAAGCTGAGAAGCAGGACCTCCAGGTAGTAATCTCGGGATTGCTACCTCTGCCACGTGCTAGCGAGGGCAAGAATAGTAGGATCAGGCAGATGAATGCGTGGCTGAGAGACTGGTGCAGGGGGCAGGGCTTCAGATTTTTGGAAAATTGGGATCTCTTCCGGGGGAAGTATGACCTGTTCAAAAAGGACAGGTTACACCTGAACCCGAAGGGGACCAATATCCCGGCGGGAAAGTTTAATAGAACTGTTAGGGAGGGTTTAAACTAATTTGGCAGGGGGATGGGAACCGGAATGACAGAGCGGAGGAAGGGGAAAACAGAAATAAATCTAAGATAGTGAGCAGTAAAGATGTCAGGAAAGACAAGCAGGTGAT
This sequence comes from Mobula hypostoma, assembly GCF_963921235.1. NCBI lineage: Eukaryota > Metazoa > Chordata > Chondrichthyes > Myliobatiformes > Myliobatidae > Mobula > Mobula hypostoma. The sequence continues at coordinate 5,555,245 of NC_086130.1, read as the reverse complement.
GGGGCAAATTTGTAGCCATTGGGATGAATTTCAGTGCCATAAAGTTTCAGTGAAATCAAAGCGAAAAGTATCAAATACTGGTCTTAAGGTGTTATACTTAAATGCACGCAGCATAAGGTATAAGGTGGATGATCTTGTCGTACAGCTACAGATTGGCAGGTATGATATTGTGGGCATCACTGAGACCTGGCTAAAGGATGCATGTCTCTGGGAGCTGAACGTCCAAGGATACACGGTGTATCGGAAGGATAGGAAGATAGGCAGAGGGGGAGGAGTGGCTTTATTGGTAAGAAATGATATTAAATCATTAGAAAGAGGTAATATAGGATCAGAAGGTGCAGAACCTTTATGGGTTGAGCTAAGAAATCGCAGGGGTAAAAGGACCCTGATGGCAGTTATTTATAGGCCTCCAAACAGCTGCAGGGATGTGGACTACAAATTACAACAGGAAATAGAAAAGGCTTGTCAGAAGGGCAGTGTTATGATAATTGTGGGGGATTTTAACATGCGAGTGGATTGGGAAAATCAGGACGGCACTGGATCTCAAGAGAGAGAATTTGTAGAATGTCTGCGAGATGGCTTTTTAGAACAGCTTGTTGTTGAGCCCACTAGGGGATCGGCTGTACTGGATTGGGTATTATGTAATGAACCGGAGGTGATTAGAGAGATTGAGGTGAAGGAACCCTTAGGAGGCAGTGATCATAACATGATTGAGTTCACTGTGAAATTTGAAAAAGAGAAGCCAAAATCTGATGTGTGGGTATTTCAGTGGAGTAAAGGAAATTACGTGGCATGAGAGAGGAACTGGCCAAAGTTGACCAGAAAGGGACACTGGCCGGAAATACGGCAGAGCAGCAGTGGCTGGAGTTTATGCGAGAAGTGAAGAAGGTGCAAGACAGGTATATTCCAAAAAAGAAGAAATTTTCGAGTGGAAAAAGGATGAAACTGTGGTTGACAAGAGAAGTCAAAGCCAAATTTAAGCAAAGGAGAGGGCATAGAAGGAAGCAAAAATTAGTGGGAAGACAGAGGATTGGGAAGTTTTTAAAACCTTACAGAAGCAAACTAAGAAGGTCATTAAGAGGGAAAAGATTAACTATGAAAGGAAGCTAGCAAATAATATCAAAGAGGATACTAAAAGCTTTTTCAAGTATGTAAAGAGTAAAAGACAGGTGAGAGTAGATATAGGACCGATAGAAAATGATGCTGGAGAAATTGTACTGGGAGATAAGAAGATGGTGGAGGAACTGAACTGAGTATTTTGTATCAGTCTTCACTGAGGAAGACATCAGCAGTATACCGGACACTCAAGGGTGGCAGGGAAGAGAAGTGTGCGCAGTCACAATTACGACAGGGAAAGTACTCAGGAAGCTGAATAGTCTAGAGGTAGATAAATCTCCTGGACCAGAAGGAATGCGTCGTCGTGTTCTGAAGGAAGTAGCTGTGGAGATTGCGGAGGCATTAGCAATGATCTTTCAAAAGTCGACAGATTCTGATAAGGTTCTGGAGGACTGGAAGATTGCAAATGTCACTCCGCTATTTAAGAAGGGAGCAAGAAAGCAAAAAGGAAATTATAGACGTGTTAGCTTGACATCAGTGGTTGGGAAGTTGTTGGAGTCGATTGTCAAGGATGAGGTTACAGAGTACCTGGAGGCATAGGACAAGAAAGGCAGAACTCAGCACTTAAAGGAAAATCCTACCTGACAAACCTATTACAATTTTTTGAGGAAATTACCAGTAGGCTAGACAAGGGAGATGCAGTGGATGTTGTATATTTGGATTTTCAGAAGGCCTTTGACAAGGTACCACACATGAGGCTACTGAACAAGATAAGAGCCCATGGAATTATGGGAAAGTTACATACATGGATAGAGCGTTGGCTGATTGGCAGGAAACAGAGAGTGGGAATAAAGGGATCCTATTCTGGTTAGCTGCTGGTTACCAGTGATGTTCCACAGGGGTCCGTGTTGGGGCCACTTCTTTTTACATTGTACATCAACGATTTGGATTATGGAATAGATGGTTTGCGGCTAAGTTTGCTGACGATACGAAGATAGGTGGAGGGACTGGTAGTGCTAAGGAAATAGAGAGTCTGCAGAGAGACTTGGATAGATTGGAAGAATGGGCAAAGAAGTGGCAAATGAAATACAATGTTGGAAAGTGTATGGTTATGCACTTTGGCAGAAGAAATAAACGGTCAGACTATTATTTATGGTGGAGCAGACTCGATGGGCTGAATGGCTGACTTCTGCTCCTTTGTCTTAAGGTCTTATGATGTAATTTGATCTTTTCCAAATCCTTCTTATGAACTTAAAATATATGAATAGAGGAGTGGAGTTGATGACATTATTGAATGTATTCGATTTAAGATATTGGTTCAGCCTTGTTTTGTTCCGTTTGCTTTATTTTGGCTTTCGTATTTACTTTTTTGGGAGTTTTCTGAGGTATTTCTTTGCATTATTTTTTTCTTTTTCTTTTTCTCTATGATTAACTATGTTAAGAGTTTCAAAGTCTATTACACCTGTATTATTTGAAATCATTTTTGTACATGTTTATCAACAATTAGATTATTCCAATCTCTCTGTATCAATATTGTTATTCTGTTTATAATTTTGGAAAATTAATAAAAAACTTTTAAAGAGAAAGATAATTGGGGAATGCACAGGGAGAGGACAGTAGGCTGATAATTGGTGACTGCAGTATTGCACGGACAAGAGGAATGTAGGCTCATAATTGATGTGTGTTTTATTATGCGAGGGGGATAGAGGGCTGATAATTGGCAAGTGCTGCAATGCACAGACAGGTGGACACTAGGCTGATGATTGGTGAGAGCTGTATTGCACAAACGGGAAGAATGTAGGCCGATAATTAGTGAGTGTTGCATTGCATGGAGCGAGGACAGTAGACCTAATTGCTGAGTGCTTTATTACACTAATGGAGGACAGTAGGCTGATAATTAGTGAGTGATATATTGCACGGACGGGAGGAATGTCGGCTGATAATTGGATTCCCCTGTATTTCACGGGCAGAAGACAGTAGGCTGATAATTGGTGAGTACTGTATCGCACGGATGAGGACAGTAGGCTGATAATTGATCAATGCCGTATTGGACTGGGGAGGACAGTAGATTGAAAGTTGGGGAGTGTTGTTTGGCACGGAGAAAGGACAGCAGGCTGATAATTGGTGAGTGATGTATTTCATGGACGGCAGTACAGAAGGCTGATAATATGTTAGTGTTGTATTGTACATAGGAAGGATTGTAGGCTGATAATTGATGAGTGATATACTGCACAGAGGGGTTGGACCGTAGGCTAATAATTAGTGAGTGCTAGATTATAAAAGGGAGAGCTATAGGCTGATAATTGGTGAGAAATGTATTTCATGGGTGTTGGACTGTAGGCTGATAATTGGTGAGTGATGTGTTTCATGGGTGGTGACTGTAGGCTAATAATTGGTGAGTGATGTATTTTATGGGTGGAGGTCTGTAGGATGATAATTGGTTAGAGATGTATTTCATGGGTGGAGGACAGTAGGCTGATAATTTGTGAGTAATATATTACACAGTGGAGGACTGTAGGCTGATAACTAGGGAGTGATGTATTTGATGGGTGGAGGACTGTAGGCTGATAAACGTGAAGTGATGTATTTCATGGGTGGAGGACTGTAGGCTGATAATTGGTGAGAGATGTATTTCATAGGTGGAGGACGGTGGGCTGATAATTGGTGAGGGATGTATTTTATTGGTGGAGGATAGTAGGCCGATAATTGGTAGGAGTGGTATTTAATTGGTGGAGAACTGTAGGCTGATAATTGATGAGTGATGTATTTCATGGGTGGAGGACTGTAGGCTCAAAATTAGTGAGAGATTTATTTCATGGGTGGCGGATTGTATTCTGATAAGTAGTGAGAGACGTATTTCATAGGTGGAGGACTGTAGGCTGATAATTAGTGAGAGATTTATTGGATGGGTGCAGGACTGTAGGCTAATAATTGGTAAGTAATGTATTTCATGGGTGTAGGACTGTAGGCTGATAATTGATGAGTGATGTATTTCACAGTGGAGGACTGTAGGCTGATAATTGGTGAGAGATGTATTTCATGGGGGGAGGACTGCAGGCTAATAATTGGTGAGTAATGTATTTCATGGGTGGAGGACTGTAGGGTGGTAATTGATGAGTAATATATTTCATGGGTGGAGGAATTTCGGCTGATCATTTGTGAGTGATGTATTTCATGGTTGGAGTACTGCAGGCTGATAATTGGTGAGTGATGTATTTCATGTTTGCAGGACTGTAGGCTGATCATTGGTGGGAGATGTATTTCATGGGCGGAGGACTGTAGGCTGATTATTGGTGAGTAATGTATTTCATGTTTGCAGGACTGTAGGCTGATCATTGGTGGGAGATGTATTTCATGGGCGGAGGACTGTAGACTGATAATTGGTGAGAGATGTATTTATGGTTTGAGGGCTGTAGGCTGATAATTGGTGAGTAATGTATTTCATGGGTGGAGGACTCGAGGGTGATAATTGGTGTGAGATGTATTTCATGGGTGTAGGATTGCAGGCTGATAGTGAGAGATGTATTTCATGTGTGGAGGACTGTAGGCTGATAATTGGTGAGTGATGTATTTCATAGGTGGAGGACGGCTGGCTGGTAATTGCTGAGTGATGCATTACACAGTGGAGGAAAGTACGCTGGTAATTGTTGAGTGATGTACTTAATTGGTGCAGGACTGTCGGCATATAATTGGTGAGTGATGTATTTCATGGGTTGAGGACTGTAGACTGATAATTGATGAGTGATGTATTTCACTGTGGAGAACTGTAGGCTAATAATTGGTGATTTAAGTATAACACAGTGCAGGACTGTATGCTGATAATTGGTGAGTGATGTATTTCATGGGTGGAGGACTGTAGCCTGGTAATTGGTGAGAGATATATTTCATGGGTTGAGAACTGTAGGCTGATAATTGGTGAGTAATGTATTTCATAGGTGGAGGTCTGTAGGCTGATAATTGGTGGAAGATGGATTTCATGGGTGGAGGACTGTAGGTTGCTAATTGGTGAGTTATGTATTTAATTGGTGGAGGACTGTACACATATAATTGGTGAGTTATGTATTTAATTGGTGGAGGACTGTACACATATAATTGGTGAGTTATGTATTTCATGTGTTGAGGACTGTAGGCTGATAATTGATGAGTGATGTATTTCACAGTGGAGAACTGTAGGCTGATAATTGGTGCGTGATATATTACACAGTGGAGGACTGCTGGCTGATGATTAGTGAGTGATGTATTTCATTGGTGGAGGAACGTAGGCTGATAATTGGTGAGTGATGTATTTCATGGGTGGAGGACTGTTGGCTGATAATTGGTGAGTGATGTATTTCATGTGTGGAGGACTGTTGGCTGATAATTGGTGAGTGATGTATTTCATAGGTGGAGGACTGTAGGTTGATAATTGGTGGGAGATGTATTTCATGGGTGGAGGACTGTAGGCTGATAATTGGTGAGAGATGTATTTCTTGGGTTGAGGACTGTAGACTGATAATTAGTGAGTGATGTATTTCATGAGTGGAGAACTGTGGCTGATAATTGTTGAGAGATGTATTTCATGGATGGAAGTCTGTAGGGTGATAATTGGTGAGTGATATATGTTATGGGTGGAGAACTGTAGGCTGATAATTAGTGAGAGATGTATTTCATGGGTGCAGGACTGTAGTCTTATAATTGGTGAGTGATGTATTTCATGGCTGGAGACCAGCTGGCTGATAATTGCTGAGTGATGCATTACACGGTGGAGGAATGTAGGCTGATAATTGGTGAGTGATGAATTTAATTGCTGGTGGACTGTAGGCATATACTTGGTGAGTGATATATTTCATGGGTTGAGGACTGTAGACTGGTAATTGAAGAGTGATGTATTTCACAGTGGAGAACTGTAGGCCGATTATTGGTGAGTGATGTATTACACAGTGGAGGACTGCTGGCTGATGATTGGTGAGTGGTGTATTTCATTGGTGGAGGAACGTAGGCCGATAATTGGTTATTAATGTAATTCATGGGTGGAGGACTGTAGGCAGATAATTGCTGTGTGCCTTATTACAGAGTGGAGGACTGCAGGCTGATAATTGGAGAGAGATGTATTTCATGGGTGGAGGACTGTAGGCTGATCATTGGTGAGAGATTTATTTCACGGGTTGAGGACTGTAGGCTGATAATTGGTCAGTAATGTATTTCATTGTTGGAGAACTGGAGGGTGATAATTGGTGGGAGTTGTATTTCATGGGTGGCGGACTGTAGGCCGATAATTGGTGAGAGATTTATTTCATGGTTGGAGTACTGCAGGCTGATAATTGGTGAGTGATGTATTTCATGGGTGGAGGACTGTAGGCTGGTAATTGGTGAGAGATGTATTTCATGGGTTGAGGACTGTAGGCTGATAATTGGTGAGTAATGTATTTCATGTTTGCAGGACTGTAGGCTGATAATTGGTGGGAGATGTATTTCATGGGCGGAGACTCTTGGCTGATAATTGTTGAGAGATGTATTTCATGGTTGAGGACTGTAGGCTGATAATTGGTGAGTAATGTATTTCATGGGTGGAGGACTGGAGGGTGATAATTGGTGAGAGATGTATTTCATGGGTGGAGGACCGTACGCTGATAATTAGTGAGAGATGTATGTCATGGTTGCAGGACTGTAGGCTGATAATTGGTGGGAGATGTATTTCATGGGCGGAGACTGTTGGCTGATAATTGGTGAGAGATGTACTTCATGATTGAGGACTGTAGGCTGATAATTGGTGAGTAATGTATTTCATGGGTGGAGGACTGGAGGGTGATAATTGGTGAGAGATGTATTTCATGGGTGGAGGACCGTACGCTGATAATTAGTGAGAGATGTATGTCATGGTTGCAGGACTGTAGGCTGATAATTGGTGAGTGATGGATTTCGTAGTTGGACGACGGCTGGCTGGTAATTGCTGAGTGATGCATTACAGAGTGGAGGACTGTAAGCTGATAATTGGTGAGTGATGTATTTCATGGGTGTAGGACTGTAGGCTAATAATTGGTGAGTGATGTATTTCATGGGTGGAGTACGGCTGGCTGATAATTTGTGAGTGATGCATTGGACAGTGGAGGAATGTGGGCTGATAATTCGTGAGTGATGTATTTAATTCGTGGAGGACTGTAGGCATATAATTGGTGATTCGTGTATTTCATGGGTTTAGGGCTACAGGCTGATAATTGATGAGTGATGTATTTCACAGTGGAGAAATATAGGTTGATAATTGGTGACTGATGTATTTCATTGGTGGAGGACTGTAGCCTGATAATTGGTGAGAGATGTATTTCATGGGTGGAGAACTGCAGTCTGATAATTGGTGAGTGATGTATTTTATGTGTGGAGGACTGTAGGCTGATAATTAGTTAGAGATGTATTTCATGGGTGGAGGACTGTAGGCTGATAATTGGTGATTGATGTATTTCATGAGTGGAGGTTATAGGGTGGTAATTGATGAGTAATGTATTTCATGGGTGGAGCACTGTAGGCTGATAATTGGTGAGTGATGTTTTTCTTTGGTGGAGGTCTATAGGCTTATAATTGGTGAGTGATGTATTTCATGGTTGGAGTACTGCAGGCTGATAATTGGTGAGTGATGTATTTCATGGGTGGCTGACTGTATTCTGATAAGTAGTGAGAGACGTATTTCATGGGTGGAGGACTGTAGGCTGATAATTGGTGAGTAATGTAATTCATAGGTGGAGGACTGTAGGCTGATAATTGTTGGGAGATGTATTTCATGGGTGGTGGACTGTAGGCTTATACTTGGTGAGAGAATTATTTCATGGGTTGCGGACTGTATACTGATAATTAGTGAGTGATGTATTTCATGAGTGGAGAATTCTGGCTGTTAATTGTTGAGAGATGCATTTCATGGATTGAAGACTGTAGGCTGATAATTGTTGAGTGATGCATTTTATGTGTGGAGGACTGTAGGCTGATAATTAGTGAGAGGTGTATTTCATGGGTGGAGGACTGTAGGCTGATAATTGGTGAGTGATGTATTCCGTGTGTGGCGGACTGTAGGCTTATAATTAGTGAGAGATGTATTTCATGGGTGGAGGACTGTAGGCTAATAATTGGAGAGTGATGTATTTCATGGGTGGAGAACGGCTGGCTGATAATTGCTAAGTGATGAATTGGACAGTGGAGGAATGTGGGCCGATAATTCGTGAGTGATGTATTTAATTGGTGGAGGACTGTAGGCATATAATTGGTGATTCGTGCATTTCATGGGTTTAGGACTACAGGCTGATAATTGATGAGTGATGTATTTCACAGTGGAGAAATTTAGGTTGATAATTGGTGACTGATGTATTTTACTGGTGGAGGACTGTAGGCTGATAATTGGTGATTGATGTATTTTATGGGTGGAGGACTATAGTGTGGTAATTGATGAGTAATGTATTTCATGGATGGAGGACTGAAGGCTGATCATTGGTGATTGCTGTATTTCTTTGGTGGAGGACTATAGGCTGATAATTGGTGAGTGATGTGTTTCATGGGTGGAGTACTGCAGGCTGATAATTGGTGAGTGATGTGTTTCATGGGTGGAGGACTGCAGGCTCAAAATTAGTGAGAGATTTATTTCATGGGTGGCGGATGGTATTCTGATAAGTAGTGAGAGACGTATTTCATGGGTGGAGGACTGTAGGCTGATAATTAGTGAGAGATTTATTGGATGGGTGCAGGACTGTAGGCTAATAATTGGTAAGTAATGTATTTCATGGGTGTAGGACTGTAGGCTGATAATTGATGAGTCATGTGTTTCACAGTGGAGGACTGTAGGCTGATAATTGGTGAGAGATGTATTTCATGGGGGGAGAACTGCAGGCTAATAATTGGTGAGTAATGTATTTCATGGGTGGAGGACTGTAGGGTGGTAATTGATGAGTAATATATTTCATGGGTGGAGGAATTTCGGCTGATCATTTGTGAGTGATGTATTTCATTTTTGGAGTACTGCAGGCTGATAATTGGTGAGTGATGTATTTCATGGGTGGAGGACCGTAGGCTGGTATTTGGGGAGAGATGTATTTCATGGGTTGAGGACTGTAGGCTGATTATTGGTGAGTAATGTATTTCATGTTTGCAGGACTGTAGGCTGATAATTGGTGGGAGATGTATTTCATGGGTGGTGGACTGTAGACTGATAATTGGTGAGAGAGGTATTTATGGTTTGAGGACTGTAGGCTGATAATTGGTGAGTAATGTATTTCATGGGTGGAGGACTGGAGGGTGATAATTGGTGTGAGATGTATTTCATGGGTGGAGGACTGTAGGCTGATAATTGGTGAGTGATGTATTTCATGGGTGGCGGACTGTAGGCTGATAAGTAGTGAGAGATGTATTTCATGGGTGTAGGACTGTAGTCTGATAATTGGTTAGTGATTTATTCCATGGCTGGTGAACTCTAGGCTGATAATTGGTGAGAGATTTATTGCATGGGTGCAGGACTGTAGGCTAATAATTGGTGAGTGATGTATTTCATGGGTGGAGGACGGCTGGCTGGTAATTGCTGAGTGATGCATTACACAGTGGAGGAATGTAGGCTGATAATTGGTGAGTGATGTATTTAATTGGTGGTGGACTGTAGGCATATAATTGGTGAGTGATGTATTTCATGGGTTGAGGACTGTAGACTGATAATTGATGAGTGATGTATTTCACAGTGGAGAACTGTAGGCTGATAATTGGTGAGTGATGTATTACACAGTGGAGGACTGTAGGCTGATAATTGGTGAGTGATGTATTTCATGGGTGGAGGACTGTAGGCTGATAATTGGTGAGTGACGCATTACACAGTGGAGGAATGTGGGCTCAAAATTGGTGAGAGATGTATTTCATGGGTTGAGGGCTGTAGGCTGATAATTGGTGAGAGATGTATTTCATGAGTGGAGGACTGTGGCTGATAATTGTTGAGAGATGCATTTCATGGATGGAAGACTGTAGGCTGATAGTTGTTGAGTGATGTATTTGATGGGTGGAGGACTGTAGGCTGATAATTGGTGAGTGATGTATTTCATGGGTGGAGGACTGTAGGCTGATAATTGGTGAGTGATGTATTTCATGGGTGGAGGACTGTAGGCTGATAATTGGTGAGTGATGTATTTCATGGGTGGAGGACGGCTGGCTGATAATTGCTGAGTGATACATTACACAGTGGAGGAATGTAGGCTGATAATTGGTGAGTGATGTATTTAATTGGTGGAGGACTGTAGGCTGATAATTGGTGAGTGATGTATTTCATGGGTTGAGGACTGTAGGCTGATAATTGAAGAGTGATGTATTTCACAGTGGAGAACTGTAGGCTGATAATTGGTGCGTGATATATCACACAGTGGAGGACTGCTGGCTGATGATTAGTGAGTGATGTATTTCATTGGTGGAGGAACGTAGGCCGATAATTAGTGAGAGATGTATTTCATGGGTGGAGGACTGTAGGCTGATAATTGGTGAGTGATGTATTTCATGGGTGGAGGACGGCTGGCTGATAATTGCTGAGTGATGCATTACACAGTGGAGGAATGTAGGCTGATAATTGGTGAGTGATGTATTTCATGGGTGGAGGACTGTAGGCTGATAATTGATGAGTGATGTATTTCACAGTGGAGAACTGTAGGCTGATAATTATTGCATGATATATTACACAGTAGAGGACTGCTGGCTGATGATTGGTGAGTGATGTATTTCATTGGTGGAGGAAAGTGCGCCGTTAATTGGTGATTAATGTATTTTCGTGGGTGGAGGACTGTAGGCAGATAATTGCTGAGTGCCTTATTACAGAGTGGAGGACTGCAGGCTGATAATTGGTGAGAGATGTATTTCATGGGTTGAGGACTGTAGGCTGATAATTGGTGAGTAATGTATTTCATGGGTGGAGGACTGGAGGGTGATAATTGGTGAGAGATGTATTTCATGGGTGGAGGACTGTAGGCTGATAATTAGTGAGAGATGTATTTCATGGGTGGAGGACTGTAGGCTGATAATTGGTGAGTGATGTATTTCATGGGTGGAGGACTGTAGGCTGATAATTGGTGAGTGATGTATTTCATGGGTGGAGGACTGTAGGCTGATAATTGGTGAGTGATGTATTTAATTGGTGAAGGACTGTAGGTAAATAATTGGTGAGTGATGTATTTCATGGGTTCAGGGCTGTAGGCTGATAATTGATGAGTGATGTATTTCACAGTGGAGAACTGTAGGCTGATAATTGGTGAGTGATGTATTTAATAGGTGGTGGAATGTAGGCTGATAATTGGTGAGAGATGTATTTCATGGGTTGAGGACTGTAGGCTGATAATTGGTGAGTGATGTATTTCATGGGTGGAGGACTGTAGGCTGATAATTGTTGAGAGATGTATTTCATGGGTGGAGGACTGTAGGCTGATAATTGGTGAGAGATGTATTTCATGGGTGGAGGACTGTAGGCTGATAATTGGTGAGTGATGTATTTCATGGGTGGAGGACTGTAGGCTAATAATTGCTGAGTGATGCATTACGCAGTGGAGGAATGTGGGCTGATAATTGGTGAGTGATGTATTTAATTGGTGGAGGACTGTAGGCATATAACAAGTGAGTGATGTATTTCATGGGTTGAGGGCTGTAGGCTGATAATTGATGAGTGATGTATTTCACAGTGGAGAACTGTAGGCTGATAATTGGTGAGTGATGTATTACACAGTGGAGGTCTGTAGGGTGATAATCGGTGAGTGATGTATTTCATGGGTGGAGGACTGTAGGCTGATAATTGGTGAGTAATGTATTTCATAGGTGGAGGACTGTAGGCTGATAATTGGTGGGAGATGTATTTCATGGGTGGAGGACTGTAGGCTGATATTTGGTGAGAGATGTATTTCATGGGTTGAGGACTGTTAACGGATAATTAGTGAGTGATGTATTTCATGAGTGGAGAACTGTGGCTGATAATTGTTGAGAGATGCATTTCATGGATGGAAGACTGTAGGCTGATAATTGTTGAGTGATGTATTTATGGGTGGAGGACTGTAGGCTGATAATTAGTGAGAGATGTATTTCATGGGTGGAGGACTGTAGGCTGATAATTGGTGAGTGATGTATTTCATGGGTGGAGGACTGTAGGCTGATAATTAGTGAGTGATGTATTTCATGGGTGGAGAACGGCTGGCTGATAATTGCTGAGTGATGCATTACACAGTGGAGGAATGTGGGCTGATAATTGGTGAGTGATGTATTTAATTGGTGGAGGACTGTAGGCATATAATTGGTGAGTGATGTATTTCATGGGTTGAGGGCTGCAGGCTGATAATTGGTGAGTGGTGTATTTCATGGGTGGAGGACTGTAGGCTGATAATTGGTGAGAGATGTATTTCATGGGTGGAGGACTGTAGGCTGATAATTGGTGAGTGATGTATTTCATGGGTGGAGGACTGTAGGCTGATAATTGGTGAGTGATGTATTTCATGGGTGGAGGACTGTAGGCTGATAATTGGTGAGTGATGTATTTCATGGGTGGAGGACTGTAGGCTGATAATTGGTGAGAGATGTATTTCATGGGTGGAGGACTGTAGGCTAATAATTGGTGAGTGATGTATTTCATGGGTGGAGAACGGCTGGCTGATAATTGCTGAGTGATGCATTACACAGTGGAGGAATGTGGGCTGATAATTGGCGAGTGATGTATTTAATTGGTGGAGGACTGTAGGCATATAATTGGTGAGTGATGTATTTCATGGGTTTAGGGCTGTAGGCTGATAATTGATGAGTGATGTATTTCACAGTGGAGAACTGTAGGCTGATAATTGGTGAGTGATGTATTTCATTGGTGGAGGACTGTAGGCTGATAATTGGTGAGATATGTATTTCATGGGTGGAGGACTGTAGGCTGATAATTGGTGAGTGATGTATTTCATGGGTGGAGGACTGTAGGGTGGTAATTGATGAGTAATATATTTCATGGGTGGAGGACTGTAGGCTGATAATTGGTGAGAGATGTATTTCATGGGTTGAGGACTGTAGGCTGATAATTGGTGAGTAATGTATTTCATGGGTGGAGGACTGTAGGCTGATAATTGGTGAGAGATGTATTTCATGGGTGGAGGACTGTAGGCTGATAATTGGTGAGTGATGTATTTCAATGGTGGAGGGCTGGAGGCTGATAATTGGTGAGAGATGTATTTCATGGGTGGAGGACTGTAGGCTGATAATTGGTGAGTGATGTATTTCATGGGTGGCGGACTGTAGGCTGATAAGTAGTGAGAGATGTATTTCATGGGTGTAGGACTGTAGGCTGATAATTGGTGAGTAATGTATTTCATGGGTGGAGGACTGTAGGCTGATAATTGGTGAGAGATGTATTTCATGGGTGGAGGACTGTAGGCTGATAATTGGTGAGAGATGTATTTCATGGGTTGAGGACTGTAGACTGATAATTAGTGAGTGATGTATTTCATGAGTGGAGAACTCTGGCTGATAATTGTTGAGAGATGCATTTCATGGATGGAAGACTGTAGGCTGATAATTAGTGAGAGATGTATTTCATGGGTGGAGCACTGTGGGCTGATAATTGGTGAGTGATGTATTTCATGGGTGCAGGACTGTAGGCTAATAATTTCTGAGTGATGTATTTCATGGGTGGAGGACGGCTGGCTGATAATTGCTGAGTGATGCATTACACAGTGGAGGAATGTAGGCTGAGAATTGGTGAGTGATGTATTTAATTGGTGGAGGACTGTAGGCATATAATTGGTGAGTGATGTATTTCATGGGTTGAGGACTGTAGGCTGATAATTGAAGAGTGATGTATTTCACAGTGGAGAACTGTAGGCTGATAATTGTTGCGTGATATGTTACACAGTGGAGGACTGCTGGCTGATTATTAGTGAGTGATGTATTTCATTGGTGGAGGAATGTAGGCCGATAATTGGTGAGTAATGTATTTCATGGGTGGAGGACTCTAGGCTGCTAATTGGTGAGTAATGTATTTCATGGGTGGAGCACTGTAGGCTGATAATTGGTGAGTGATGTTTTACACAGTGGAGGACTGTAGGCTGATAATTGGTGAGTGATGTTTTTCATGGGTGCAGGACTATAGGCTAATAATTTGTGAGTGATGAATTTCATGGGTGGTGGACGGCTGGCTGATAATTGCTGAGTGATGCATTACACAGTTAGGAATGTAGGCTGATAATTGGTGAGTGATTTATTTAATTGGTGGAGGACTGTAGGCTGATAATTGAAGAGTGATGTATTTCACAGTGGAGAACTGTTGGCCGATAATTGGTGAGTGATGTATTACACAGTGGAGGACTGCTGGCTGATGATTGGTGAGTGATGTATTTCATTGGTGGAGGAAAGTGGGCCGTTAATTGGTGATTAATGTATTTCCATTGGTGGAGGACTGTAGGCAGATAATTGCTGAGTGCTTTATTACACAGTGCAGGACTTCAGGCTGTTAATAGGTGAGAGATGTATTTCATGGGTGGAGGACTGTAGGCTGGTAATTGGTGAGAGATGTATTTCATGGTTTGAGGACTGTAGGCTGATAATTGGTGAGTAATGTATTTCATGGGTGGAGGACTGGAGGGTGATAATTGGTGAGAGATGTATTTCATGGGTGGAGGACTGTAGGCTGATAATTAGTGAGAGATGTATTTCATGGGTGGAGGACTGTAGGCTGATAATTGGTGAGTGATGTATTTCATTGGTGGAGGACTGTAGGCTGATAATTGGTGAGTGATGTATTTCATGGGTGGAGGACTGTAGGCTGATAATTGATGAGTGATGTATTTCACAGTGGAGAACTGTAGGCTGATAATTGGTGAGTGATGTATTACACAGTGCAGGACTGTAGGCTGACAATTGGTGAGTGATGTATTTCATGGGTGGAGGACTGTAGACTGGTAATTGGTGAGAGATGTATTTCATGGGTTGAGGACTGTAGGCTGATAATTGGTGAGTAATGTATTTCGTAGGTGGAGGACTGTAGGCAGATAATTGGTGGGAGATGTATTTCATGGGTTGAGGACTGTAGACTGATAATTGTTGAGTAATGTATTTCATGGGTGGAGGACTGTGGGCTGATAATTGGTGAGAGATGTATTTCATGGGTGGAGGACTGTAGGCTGATAATTGGTGAGAGATGTATTTCATGGGTGGAGGACTGTAGGCTGATAATTGGTGAGTGATGTATTTCATGGGTGGAGGACTGTAGGCTAATAATTGCTGAGTGATGCATTACGCAGTGGAGGAATGTGGGCTGATAATTGGTGAGTGATGTATTTAATTGGTGGAGGACTGTAGGCATATAATTGGTGAGTGATGTATTTCATGGGTTGTGGGCTGTAGGCTGATAATTGATGAGTGATGTATTTCACAGTGGAGAACTGTAGGCTGATAGTTGGTGAGTGATGTATTACACAGTGGAGGTCTGTAGGGTGATAATCGGTGAGTGATGTATTTCATGGGTGGCAAACTATAGGCTGATAAGTAGTGAGAGATGTATTTCATGGGTGAAGGACTGTAGGCTGATAATTGGTGAGTGGTGTATTTCATGGGTGGCGGGCTGTAGGCTGGTAATTGGTGAGAGATTTATTGCATGGGTGCAGGACTGTAGGCTAATAATTGGTGAGTGATGTATTTCATGGGTGCACGACGGCTGGCTGATAATTGCTGAGTGATGCATTACACAGTGGAGGAATGTAGGCTGAGAATTGGTGAATGATGTATTTAATTGGTGGAGGACTGTAGACCGATAATTGGTGAGTGATGTATTTCATGGGTCGAGGACTGTAGGCTGATAATTGAAGAGTGATGTATTTCACAGTGGAAAACTGTAGGCTGATAATTGGTGCGTGATATATTACACAGTAGAGGACTGCTTGCTGATGATTAGTGAGTGATGTATTTCATTGGTGGAGGAATGTACGCCGATAATTGGTGAGTAACGTATTTCATGGGTGGAGCACTGTAGGCTGATAATTGGTGAGTGATGTATTACACAGTGGAGGACTGTAGGCCGATATTTGGTGAGAGATGTATTTCATGGGTTGAGGACTGTAGACTGATAATTAGTGAGTGATGTATTTCATGAGTGGAGAACTCTGGCTGATAATTGTTGAGAGATGCATTTCATGGATGGAAGACTGTAGGCTGATAGTTGTTGAGTGATGTATTTGATGGGTGGAGGACTGTAGGCTGATAATTAGTGAGAAATGTATTTCATGGGTGGAGGACTGTAGGCTAATAATTGGTGAGTGATGTATTTCATGGGTGCAGGACTATAGGCTAATAATTTGTGAGTGATGTATTTCATGGGTGGAGGACGGCTGGCTGATAATTGCTGAGTGATGCATTACACAGTGGAGGAATGTAGGCAGAGAATTGGTGAGTGAGGTACTTAACTGGTGGAGGACTGTAGGCTGATAATTGGTGAGTGATGTATTTCATGGGTTGAGGACTGTAGGCTGATAATTGAAGAGTGATGTATTTCACAGTGGAGAACTGTAGGCTGATAATTGTTGCATGATATATTACACAGTGGAGGACTGCTGGCTGATGATTAGTGAGTGATGTATTTCATTGGTGGAGGAACGTAGGCCGATAATTGGTGAGTAATGTATTTCATGGGTGGAGGACTGTAGGCTGATAATTGGTGAGTGATGTATTACACAGTGGAGGACTGTAGGCTGATAATTGGTGAGAGATGTATTTCATGGGTGGAGGACGGTAGGCTGGTAATTGATGAGAGATGTTTTTCAGAAGTGGAGGACGGTGGGCTGATCATTGGTGAGTGATGAATTCATGGGTAGAGGAATGTAGGCTGATAATTGGTGAGTGATGTTTTTCATGGGTTGAGGACTGTAGGCTGATAATTGAAGAGTGAAGTATTTTACAGTGGAGAACTGTAGGCTGATAATTGTTGCGTGATATGTTACACAGTGGAGGACTGCTGGCTGATTATTAGTGAGTGATGTATTTCATTGGTGGAGGAACGTAGGCCGATAATTGGTGAGTAATGTAGTTCATGGGTGGAGGACTCTAGGCTGCTAATTGGTGAGTAATGCCTTTCATGGGTGGAGCACTGTAGGCTGATAATTGGTGAGTGATGTATTTCATGGGTGGAGGACTGTAGGCTGCTAATTGGTGAGTAATGTATTTCATGGGTGGAGGACTGTAGGCTGATAATTGGTGAGAGATGTATTTCATGGGTGGAGGACGGCTGGCTGATAATTGCTGAGTGATGCATTACACAGTTAGGAATGTAGGCTGATAATTGGTGAGTGATTTATTTAATTGGTGGAGGACTGTAGTCTGATAATTGAAGAGTGATGTATTTCACAGTGGAGAACTGTAGGCTGATAATTGTTGCATGATATATTACACAGTGGAGGACTGCTGGCTGATGATTAGTGAGTGATGTATTTCATTGGTGGAGGAACGTAGGCCGATAATTGGTGAGTAATGTAGTTCATGGGTGGAGGACTGTAGGCTGATAATTGGTGAGTGATGTATTTCATGGGTGGAGGACTGTAGGCTGATAATTGGTGAGAGATGTATTTCATGGGTGGAGGACGGCTGGCTGATAATTGCTGAGTGATGTATTTCATGGTTTGAGGACTGTAGGCTGATAATTGGTGAGTGATTTATTTAATTGGTGGAGGACTGTAGGCTGATAATTGAAGAGTGATGTATTTCATGGGTGGAGGACTGTAGGCTGATAATTGGTGAGTGATGTATTTAATTGGTGCAGGACCGTCAGCATATAATTGGTGAGTGATGTATTTTATGGGTTGAGAACTGTAGGGTGATAATTGGTGAGAGATTTATTTCATGGGTGCAGGACTGTAGGCTAATAATTGGTGAGTGATGTTATTCATGGGTGGAGGACAGCTGGCTGATAATTGCTGAGTGATGCATTACACAGTGGAGGAATGCAGGCTGAGAATTGGTGAGTGATGTATGTAATTGGTGGAGGACTATAGGCTGATAATTGGTGAGTGATGTATTTCATGGGTTGAGGACTGTAGGCTGATAATTGAAGAGTGAGGTATTTCACAGTGGAGAACTGTAGGCTGATAATTGTTGCGTGATATATTACACAGTGGAGGACTGCTGGCTGATGATTAGTGAGTGATGTATTTCATTGGTGGAGGAACGTAGGCCGATAATTGGTGAGTAATTTATTTCATGGGTGGAGGAGTCTAGGCCGCTAATTGGTGAGTAACGTATTTAATGGGTGGAGCACTGTAGGCTGATAATTGGTGAGTGATGTATTTCATGGGTTGAGGACTGTAGACTGATAATTAGTGAGTGATGTATTTCATGAGTGGAGAACTCTGGCTGATAATTGTTGAGAGATGCATTTTATGGATGGAAGACTGTAGGCTGATAGTTGTTGAGTGATGTATTTGATGGGTGGAGGACTGTAGGCTGATAATTAGTGAGAGATGTATTTCATGGGTGGAGGACTGTAGGCTAATAATTTGTGAGTGATGTATTTCATGGGTGGAGGACGGCTGGCTGATAATTGCTGAGTGATGCATTACACAGTGGAGGAATGTAGGCAGAGAATTGGTGAGTGATGTATTTAATTGGTGGAGGACTGTAGGCTGATAATTGATGAGTGATGTATTTCACAGTGGAGAACTGTAGGCTGATAATTGGTGAGTGATGTATTTCACAGTGGAGAACTGTTGGCCGATAATTGGTGTGTGATATATTACACAGTGGAGGACTGCTGGCTGATGATTAGTGAGTGATGTATTTCATTGGTGGAGGAAAGTGGGCTGTTAATTGGTGATTAATGTATTTCCATTGGTGGAGGACTGTAGGCAGATAATTGCTGAGTGCTTTATTACACAGTGGAGGACTTCAGGCTGTTAATTGGTGAGAGATGTATTTCATGGGTGGAGGACGGTAGGCTGGTAATTGGTGAGAGATGTATTTCATGGTTTGAGGACTGTAGGCTGATAATTGGTGAGTAATGTATTTCATGGGTGGAGGACTGGAGGGTGATAATTGGTGAGAGATGTATTTCATGGGTGGTGAATTGTAGGCTAATAATTAGTGAGAGATGTATTTCATGGGTGGAGGACTGTAGGCTGATAATTGGTGAGTGATGTATTTAATTGCTGCCGGACTGTCGGCATATAATTGGTGAGTGATGTATTTTATGGGTTGAGGACTGTAGGCTGATAATTGATGAGTGATGTATTTCACACTGGAGAACTGTAGGCTGATAATTGGTGAGTGATGTATTACACAGTGCAGGACTGTAGGCTGACAATTGGTGACTGATGTATTTCATGGGTGGAGGACTGTAGGCTGGTAATTGGTGAGTGATGTATTTCATGGGTTGAGGACTGTAGGCTGATAATTGGTGAGTGATGTATTTAATTGCTGCAGGACTGTCGGCATATAATTGGTGAGTGATGTATTTTATGGGTTGAGGACTGTAGGCTGATAATTGATGAGTGATGTATTTCACAGTGGAGAACTGTAGGCTGATAATTGGTGAGTGATGTATTACACAGTGCAGGACTGTAGGCTGACAATTGGTGACTGATGTATTACACAGTGCAGGACTGTAGGCTGACAATTGGTGAGTGATGTATTTCATGGGTGGAGGACTGTAGGCTGGTAATTGGTGAGAGATGTATTTCATGGGTTGAGGACTGTAGGCTGATAATTGGTGAGTAATGTATTTCATGGGTGGAGGACTAGATGGTGATAATTGGTGAGAGATGTATTACATGGGTGGAGGACTGTAGGCTGATAATTGGTGAGTGATGTATTTCATGGGTGGAGGACTGTAGGCATATAACAAGTGAGTGATGTATTTCATGGGTTGTGGGCTGTAGGCTGATAATTGATGAGTGATGTATTTCACAGTGGAGAACTGTAGGCTGATAGTTGGTGAGTGATGTATTACACAGTGGAGGTCTGTAGGGTGATAATCGGTGAGTGATGTATTTCATGGGTGGAGGACTGTAGGTTGGTAATTGGGGAGAGATGTCTTTCATGGGTTGAGGACTGTAGGCTGATAATTGGTGAGTAATGTATTTCGTAGGTGGAGGACTGTAGGCTGATAATTGGTGAGAGATGTATTTCATGGGTTGAGGACTGTAGATTGATAATTAGTGAGTGATGTATTTCATGAGTGGAGAACTCTGGCTGATAATTGTTGATAGATGCATTTCATGGATGGAAGACTGTAGGCTGATAGTTGTTGAGTGATGTATTTTATGGGTGGATGACTGTAGGCTGATAATTGGTTGGAGATGTATTTCATGGGTGGAGGACTGTAGGCTGATATTTGGTGAGAGATGTATTTCATGGGTTGAGGACTGTAGATTGATAATTAGTGAGTGATGTATTTCATGAGTGGAGAACTCTGGCTGATAATTGTTGGTAGATGCATTTCATGGATGGAAGACTGTAGGCTGATAGTTGTTGAGTGATGTATTTTATGGGTGGAGGACTGTAGGCTGATAATTAGTGAGAGATGTATTTCATGGGGGGAGGACTGTAGGCTTATAATTGGTAAGTGATGTATTTCATGGGTGGAGAACGGCTGGCTGATAATTGCTGAGTGATGCATTACACAGTGGAGGAATGTGGGCTGATAATTGATGAGTGATGTATTTAATTGGTGGAGGACTGTAGGCATATAATTGGTGAGTGATGTATTTCATGGGTTGAGGGCTGTAGGCTGATAATTGGTGAGTGATGTATTTCATGGGTGGCAAACTGTAGGCTGAAAATTAGTGAGAGATGTATTTAATGGGTGGAGGACTGTAGGCTGATAATTGGTGAGTGATGTATTTCATGGGTGACAAACTGTAGGCTGATAAGTAGTGAGAGATGTATTTCATGGGTGAAGGACTGTAGGCTGATAATTGGTGAGTGGTGTATTTCATGGGTGGCGGGCTGTAGGCTGGTAATTGGTGAGAGATTTATTGCATGGGTGCAGGACTGTAGGCTAATAATTGGTGAGTGATGTATTTCATGGGTGGAGGACAGCTGGCTGATAATTGCTGAGTGATGCATTACACAGTGGAGGAATGTAGGCTGAGAATTGGTGAATGATGTATTTAATTGGTGGAGGACTGTAGACCGATAATTGGTGAGTGATGTATTTCATGGGTCGAGGACTGTAGGCTGATAATTGAAGGGTGTTGTATTTCACAGTGGAAAACTGTGGGCTGATAATTGGTGCGTGATATTAGGTAGGAAAAGGGATGAGGTCCTGAAAGAAGAATATAGGGAGCTAGGAAGGGAGTTGAGAAAAAGGACCGCAAAGGTAGTAATCTCGGGATTACTGCCTGTGCCACGCGACAGTGAGAGTAGGAATGCGATGAGGTGGAGGATAAATGCGTGGCTGAGGGATTGGAGCAGGGGGCAGGGATTCAAGTTTTTGGATCATTGGGACCTCTTTTGGCGCAGGTGTGACCTGTACAAAAAGGACGGGTTACACTTAAATCCTCGGGGGACCAATATCCTGGCAGGGAGATTAGCGGGGGCTACTGAGGTGACTTTAAACTAGAATGGTTGGGGGGTGGGAATCAAATTAAAGCGGCTAGGTGTGAGGAGGTTAGTTCACAACAGAGGGATGGGAACCAGTGCAGAGAGACAGAGGGGTGTAAAGTGAGCGTAGAAGCAAAAAGTACAAAGGGGAAAAGTAAAAGTGGCAGGCCGACAAATCCAGGGCAAGCATTAAAAAGGGCTAAGAGAGTTGTAAAAGAGTGCCTGAAGGCTTTATGTGTCAATGCAAGGAGCATTCGTAATAAGGTGGATGAATTGAAAGTGCAGATTGTTATTAATGATTATGATATAGTTGGGATCACAGAGACATGGCTCCAGGGTGACCAGGGATGGGAGCTCAACGTTCAGGGATATTCAATATTCAGGAGGGATAGACACGAAGGAAGGGGAGGTGGGGTGGCGTTGCTGGTTAAAAAAGAGATTAATGCAATAGAAAGGAAGGACATAAGCCGGGAAGATGTGGAATCGATATGGGTAGAGCTGCGTAACACTAAGGGGCAGAAGACGCTGGTGGGAGTTGTGTACAGGCCACCTAACAGTAGTAGTGAGGTCGGAGATGGTATTAAACAGGAAATTAGAAATGTGTGCAATAAAGGAACAGCAGTTATAATGGGTGACTTCAATCTACATGTAGACTGGGTGAACCAAATTGGTAAAGGTGCTGAGGAAGAGGATTTCTTGGAATGTATGCGGGATGGTTTTTTGAACCAACATGTCGAGGAACCGACTAGAGAGCAGGCTATTCTGGACTGGGTTTTGAGCAATGAGGAAGGGTTAATTAGCGATCTTGTCGTGAGAGGCCCCTTGGGTAAGAGTGACCATAATATGGTGGAATTCTTCATTAACATGGAGAGTGACGTAGTTAATTCAGAAACAAAGGTTCTGAACTTAAAGAGGGGTAACTTTGAAGGTATGAGACATGAATTAGCTAAGATAGACTGGCAAATGACACTTCAAGGATTGACGGTGGATATGCAATGGCAGGCATTTAAAGGTTGCATGGATGAACTACAACAATTGTTCATCCCAGTTTGGCAAAAGAATAAATCAAGGAAGGTAGTGCACCCGTGGCTGACAAGAGAAATTAGGGATAGTATCAATTCCAAAGAAGTAGCATACAAATTAGCCAGAGAAAGTGGCTCACCTGAGGACTGGGAGAAATTCAGAGTTCAGCAGAGGAGGACAAAGGGCTTAATTAGGAAGGGGAAAAAAGATTATGAGAGAAAACTGGCAGAGAACATAAAAACGGACTGTAAAAGCTTTTATAGATATGTAAAAAGGAAAAGACTGATAAAGACAAATGTAGGTCCCCTGCAAACAGAAACAGGTGAATTGATTATGGGGAGCAAGGACATGGCAGACCAATTGAATAATTACTTTGGTTCTGTCTTCACTAAGGAGGACATAAATAATCTTCCAGAAATAGTAAGGGACAGAGGGTCCAGTGAGATGGAGGAACTGAGCGAAATACATGTTAGTAGGGAAGTGGTGTTAGGTAAATTGAAGGGATTGAAGGCAGATAAATCCCCAGGGCCAGATGGTCTGCATCCCAGAGTGCTTAAGGAAGTTTCCCAAGAAATAGTGGATGCATTAGTGATAATTTTTCAAAACTCGTTAGATTCTGGACTAGTTCCTGAGGATTGGAGGGTGGCTAATGTAACCCCACTTTTTAAAAAAGGAGGGAGAGAGAAACCGGGGAATTATAGGCCGGTTAGCCTAACGTCGGTGGTGGGGAAACTGCTGGAGTCAGTTATCAAGGATGTGATAACAGCACATTTGGAAAGCGGTGAAATGATCGGACAAAGTCAGCATGGATTTGTGAAAGGAAAATCATGTCTGACGAATCTCATAGAATTTTTTGAGGATGTAACTAGTAGAGTGGATAGGGGAGAACCAGTGGATGTGGTATATTTGGATTTTCAAAAGGCTTTTGACAAGGTCCCACATAGGAGATTAGTGTGCAAACTTAAAGCACACGGTATTGGGGGTAAGGTATTGGTGTGGGTGGAGAATTGGTTAGCAGACAGGAAGCAAAGAGTGGGAATAAACGGGACCTTTTCAGAATGGCAGGCGGTGACTAGTGGGGTACCGCAAGGCTCAGTGCTGGGACCCCAGTTGTTTACAATATATATTAATGACTTGGATGAGGGAATTAAATGCAGCATCTCCAGGTTTGCGGATGACACGAAGCTGGGTGGCAGTGTTAGCAGTGAGGAGGATGCTAAGAGGATGCAGGGTGACTTGGATAGGTTGGGTGAGTGGGCAAACTCATGGCAGATGCAATTTAATGTGGATAAATGTGAAGTTATCCACTTTGGTGGCAAAAATAGGAAAACAGATTATTATCTGAATGGTGGCCGATTAGGAAAAGGGGAGGTGCAACGAGACCTGGGTGTCATTATACACCAGTCATTGAAAGTGGGCATGCAGGTACAGCAGGCGGTGAAAAAGGCGAACGGTATGCTGGCATTTATAGCGAGAGGATTCGAGTACAGGAGCAGGGAGGTACTACTGCAGTTGTACAAGGCCTTGGTGAGACCACACCTGGAGTATTGTGTGCAGTTTTGGTCCCCTAATCTGAGGAAAGACATCTTTGCCATAGAGGGAGTACAAAGAAGGTTCACCAGATTGATTCCTGGGATGGCAGGTCTTTCATATGAAGAAAGACTGGATGAACTGGGCTTGTACTCGTTGGAATTTAGAAGATTGAGGGGGGATCTGATTGAAACGTATAAGATCCTAAAGGGATTGGACAGGCTAGATGCAGGAAGATTGTTCCCGATGTTGGGGAGGTCTAGAACGAGGGGTCACAGTTTGAGGATAGAGGGGAAGCCTTTTAGGACCGAGGTTAGGAAAAACTTCTTCACACAGAGAGTGGTGAATCTGTGGAATTCTCTGCCACAGCAAACTGTTGAGGCCAGTTCATTAGCTATGTTTAAAAGGAAGTTAGATATGGCCCTTGTGGCTACAGGGGTCAGGGGGTATGGAGGGAAGGCTGGGTTCTGAGTTGGATGATCAGCCATGATCATAATAAATGGCGGTGCAGGCTCGAAGGGCCGAATGGCCTACTCCTGCACCTATTTTCTATGTTTCTATGTTTCTATGATATATTACACAGTGGAGGATTGCTGGCTGATGATTAGTGAGTGATGTATTTCACGGGTGGAGCACTGTAGGCTGATAATTTGTGAGTGATGTATTACACAGTGGAGGACTGTAGCCTGATATTTGGTGAGAGATATATTTCATGGGTTGAGGACTGTAGACTGATAATTAGTGAGTGATGTATTTCATGAGTGGAGAACTCTGCTGATAATTGTTGAGAGATGCATTTCATGGATGGAAGACTTTAGGCTGATAGTTGTTGAGTGATGTATTTGAAGGGTGGAGGACTGTAGGCTGATAATTATTGAGAAATGTAGTTCATGGGTGGAGGACTGTAGGCTAATAATTTGTGAGTGATGTATTTCATGGGTGGAGGACGGCTAGCTGATAATTGCTGAGTGATGCATTACACAGTGGAGGAATGTAGGCTGATAATTGGTGAGTGATGAACTTAACTGTTGGAGGACTGTAGGCTGATAATTGGTGAGTAATGTAGTTCATGGGTGGAGGTCTCTAGGCTGCTAATTGGTGAGTAATGTATTTCATGGGTGGAGGACTGTAGGCTGATAATTGGTCAGAGATGTATTTCATGGGTGGAGGACTGTAGGCTGATAATTGCTGAGTGATGCATTACACACTTAGGAATGTAGGCTGATAATTGGTGAGTGATTTATTTAATTGGTGGAGGACTGTAGTCTGATAATTGAAGAGTGATGTATTTCACAGTGGAGAACTGTAGGCTGATAATTGTTGCATGATATATTACACAGTAGAGGACTGCTGGCTAATGATTAGTGAGTGATGTATTTCATTGGTGGAGGAAGGTAGGCCGATAATTGGTGAGTAATGTATTTCATGGGTGGAGACTCTAGGCTGCTAATTGGTGAGTAATGTATTTCATGGGTGGAGCACTGTAGGCTGATAATTGATGAGAGATGTATTTCATGGGTGGAGGACGGCTGACTGATAATTGCTGAGTGATGCATTACACACTTAGGAATGTAGGCTGATAATTGGTGAGTGATTTATTTAATTGGTGGAGGACTGTAGGCTGATAATTGAAGAGTGATGTATTTCACAGTGGAGAACTGTTGGCCGATAATTGATGAGTGATGTATTACACAGTGGAGGACTGCTGGCTGATGATTGGTGAGTGATGTATTTCATTGGTGGAGGAAAGTGCGCCATTAATTGGTGATTAATGTATTTCCGTGGGTGGAGGACTGTAGGCAGATAATTGCTGAGTGATTTATTACACAGTGGAGGACTTCAAGCTGTTAATTGGTGAGAGATGTATTTCATGGGTGGAGGACTGTAGGCTGATAATTGGTGAGTAATGTATTTCGTAGGTGGAGGACTGGAGGGTGATAATTGGTGAGAGATGTATTTCATGGCTGGAGGACTGTAGGCTGATAATTAGTGAGAGATGTATTTCATTGGTGTAGGACTGTAGGCTGATAATTGATGAGTGATGTATTTAATTGGTGCAGGACCGTCGGTATATAATTGGTGAGTGATGTATTTTATGGGTTGAGGGCTGTAGGCTGATAATTGATGAGTGATGTATTTCACAGTGGAGAACTGTAGGCTAATAATTGGTGAATGTTGTATTACACAGTGCAGGACTGTAGGCTGACAATTGGTGAGGGATGTTTTCATGGGTGGAGGACTGTATGCTGGTAATTGGTGAGAGATGTATTTCATGGGTTGAGGACTGTAGGCTGATAATTGGTGAGTAATGTATTTCGTAGGTGGAGGACTGTAGGCAGATAATTGGTGGGAGATGTATTTCATGGGTTGAGGACTGTAGACTTATAATTCGTGAGTGGTGTATTTCATGAGTGGAGAACTGTGGCTGATCATTGTTGAGAGATGCATTTCATGGATGGAAGTCTGTAGTCTGATAATTGGTGAGAGATGTATTTCATGGGTGGAGGACTATAGGCTAATAATTGGTGAGTGATGTATTTCCTGGGTGGAGAACAGCTGGCTGATAATTGCTGAGTGATGGATTACACAGTGGAGGAATGTGGGCTGATAATTGGTGAGTGATGTATTTAATTGGTGGCGGACTGTTGCCATATAATAAGTGAGTGATGTATTTCATGGGTTGTGGGCTGTAGGCTGATAATTGAGAGTGATGTATTTCACAATGGAGAACTGTAGGCTGATAGTTGGTGAGTGATGTATTACACAGTGGAGGTCTGTAGGCTGATAATCGGTGAGTGATATATTTCATGGGTGGAGGACTGTAGGCTGGTAATTGGGGAGAATGTCTTTCATGGGTTGAGGACTGTAGGCTGATTATTGTTGGGAGATGTATTTCATGGGTGGAGGACTGTAGGCTGATATTTGGTGAGAGGTGTATTTCATGGGTTGAGGACTGTAGATTGATAATTAGTGAGTGATGTATTTCATGAGTGGAGAACTTTGGCTGATAATTGTTGAGAGATGCATTTCATGGATGGAAGACTGTAGGCTGATAGTTGTTGAGTGATGTATTTTATGGGTGGAGGACTGTAGGCTGATAATTAGTGAGAGATGTATTTCATGGGGGTAGGACTGTAGGCTTATAATTGTTGAGTGATGTATTTCATGGGTGGCTGACTGTAGGCTAATAATTGGTGAGTGATGCATTTCATGGATAGAAGACTGTAGGCTGATAGTTGTTGAGTGATGTATTTTATGGGTGGAGGACTGTAGGCTGATAATTAGTGAGAGATGTATTTCATGGGTGGAGGACTGTAGGCTTATAATTGTTGAGTGATGTATTTCATGGGTGGCTGACTGTAGGCTAATAATTGGTGAGTGATGTATTTCATGGGTGGGGAACGGCTGGCTGATAATTGCTGAGTGATGCATTACACAGTGGAGGAATGTGGGCTGATAATTGGTGAGTGATGTATTTAATTGGTGGAGGACTGTAGACATATAATTGGTGAGTGATGTATTTCAAGGGTTGAGGGCTGTAGGCTGATAATTGATGAGTGACGGATTTCACAGTGGAGATCTGTACGCTGATAATTGGTGAGAGATGTATTTCATGGGTGGAGGGCTGCGGGCTGATAATTGGTGAGTGATGTATTTCATGGGTGGAGGACGGCTGGCTGATAATTGCTGAGTGATGCATTACACACTTAGGACTGTAGGCTGAGAATTGGTGAGTGATTTATTTAATTGGTGGAGGACTGTAGGCTGATAATTGAAGAGTGATGTATTTCACAGTGGAGAACTGTTGGCCGATAATTGATGAGTGATGTATTACACAGTGGAGGACTGCTGGCTGATGATTGGTGAGTGATGTATTTCATTGGTGGAGGAAAGTGCGCCGTTAATTGGTGATTAATGTATTTCCGTGGGTGGAGGACTGTAGGCAGATAATTGCTGAGTAATGTATTTCGTAGGTGGAGGACTGGAGGGTGATAATTGGTGAGAGATGTATTTCATGGGTGGAGGACTGTAGGCTGATAATTAGTGAGTAATGTATTTCGTAGGTGGAGGACTGGAGGGTGATAATTGGTGAGAGATGTATTTCATGGGTGGAGGACTGTAGGCTGATAATTAGTGAGAGATGTATTTCATTGGTGTAGGACTGTAGGCTGATAATTGGTGAGTGATGTATTTAATTGGTGGCGGACTGTAGGCATATAATAAGTGAGTGATGTATTTCATGGGTTGTGGGCTGTAGGCTGATAATTGAGAGTGATGTATTTCACAATGGAGAACTGTAGGCTGATAGATGGTGAGTGATGTATTACACAGTGGAGGTCTGTAGGCTGATAATCGGTGAGTGATGTATTTCATGGGTGGAGGACTGTAGGCTGGTAATTGGGGAGAATGTCTTTCATGGGTTGAGGACTGTAGGCTGATAATTGTTGGGAGATGCATTTCATGGGTGGAGGACTGTAGGCTGATATTTGGTGAGAGGTGTATTTCATGGGTTGAGGACTGTAGATTGATAATTAGTGAGTGATGTATTTCATGAGTGGAGAACTTTGGCTGATAATTGTTGAGAGATGCATTTCATGGATGGAAGACTGTAGGCTGATAGTTGTTCAGTGACGTATTTGATGGGTGGAGGACTGTAGGCTGATAATTAGTGAGAAATGTATTTCATGGGTGGAGGACTGTAGGCTGATAATTGGTGAGTGATGTATTTCAAGGGTGCAGGACTATAGGCTAATAATTTGTGAGTGATGTATTACATTGGTGGAGGAAAGTGCACCGTTAGTTGGTGATTAATGTATTTCCGTGGGTGGAGGACTGTAGGCAGGTAATTGCTGAGTGCTTTGTTACACAGTGGAGGACTTCAGGCTGTTAATTGGTGAGAGATGTATTTCATGGGTGGAGGACGGTAGGCTGGTAATTGGTGAGAGATGTATTTCATGGTTTGAGGACTGTAGGCTGATAATTTGTGAGTCATGTATTTCCTGGGTGGAGGACTGGAGGGTGATAATTGATGAAAGATGTATTTCATGGGTGGAAGACTGTAGGCTGATAATTAGTGAGGGATGTATTTCAATGGTGGAGGACTGTAGGCTGATAATTGGTGAGTGATGTATTTAATTGGTGCAGGACTGTCGGCATATAATTGGTGAGTGATATATTTTATGGGTTGAGGACTGTAGGCTGATAATTGATGAGTGATGTATTTCACAGTGGAGAACTGTAGGCTGATAATTGGTGTGTGATATATTACACAGTGGAGGACTGCTGGCTGATGATTAGTGAGTGATGTATTTCATTGGTGGAGGAACGTAGGCCGAGATTGGTGAGTGATGTATTTCATGGCTGGAGGACTCTAGGCCGCTAATTGGTGAGTAATGTATTTCATGGGTGGAGCACTGTAGGCTGATAATTGGTCTGTGATGTATTACACAGTGGAAGACTGTAGGCTGATAATTTGTGAGTAACATATTTCATAGGTGGAGGACTGTAGGCTGATAATCGGTGGGAGATGTATTTCATGGGTGGGGGATTGTAAGCTGATAATTGGTGAGAGATGTATTTCATGGGCAGAGGACTGCACGCTGATAATTCGTGAGTGATGTATTTCATCGGTGGAGGACTGTAGGCTGATAATTGATGAGTAATATATTTCATGCGTGGAGGACTGTAGGCTTATAATTGTTGAGTGATGTATTTCATGGGTGGCTGACTGTAGGCTAATAATTGGTGAGTGATGTATTTCATGGGTGGGGAACGGCTGGCTGATAATTGCTGAGTGATGCATTACACAGTGGAGGAATGTGGGCTGATAATTGGTGAGTGATGTATTTAATTGGTGGAGGACTGTAGACATATAATTGGTGAGTGATGTATTTCAAGGGTTGAGGGCTGTAGGCTGATAATTGATGAGTGACGGATTTCACAGTGGAGATCTGTACGCTGATAATTGGTGAGAGATGTATTTCATGGGTGGAGGGCTGCGGGCTGATAATTGGTGAGTGATGTATTTCATGGGTGGAGGACGGCTGGCTGATAATTGCTGAGTGATGCATTACACACTTAGGAATGTAGGCTGAGAATTGGTGAGTGATTTATTTAATTGGTGGAGGACTGTAGGCTGATAATTGAAGAGTGATGTATTTCACAGTGGAGAACTGTTGGCCGATAATTGATGAGTGATGTATTACACAGTGGAGGACTGCTGGCTGATGATTGGTGAGTGATGTATTTCATTGGTGGAGGAAAGTGCGCCGTTAATTGGTGATTAATGTATTTCCGTGGGTGGAGGACTGTAGGCAGATAATTGCTGAGTAATGTATTTCGTAGGTGGAGGACTGGAGGGTGATAATTGGTGAGAGATGTATTTCATGGGTGGAGGACTGTAGGCTGATAATTAGTGAGTAATGTATTTCGTAGGTGGAGGACTGGAGGGTGATAATTGGTGAGAGATGTATTTCATGGGTGGAGGACTGTAGGCTGATAATTAGTGAGAGATGTATTTCATTGGTGTAGGACTGTAGGCTGATAATTGGTGAGTGATGTATTTAATTGGTGGCGGACTGTAGGCATATAATAAGTGAGTGATGTATTTCATGGGTTGTGGGCTGTAGGCTGATAATTGAGAGTGATGTATTTCACAATGGAGAACTGTAGGCTGATAGATGGTGAGTGATGTATTACACAGTGGAGGTCTGTAGGCTGATAATCGGTGAGTGATGTATTTCATGGGTGGAGGACTGTAGGCTGGTAATTGGGGAGAATGTCTTTCATGGGTTGAGGACTGTAGGCTGATAATTGTTGGGAGATGCATTTCATGGGTGGAGGACTGTAGGCTGATATTTGGTGAGAGGTGTATTTCATGGGTTGAGGACTGTAGATTGATAATTAGTGAGTGATGTATTTCATGAGTGGAGAACTTTGGCTGATAATTGTTGAGAGATGCATTTCATGGATGGAAGACTGTAGGCTGATAGTTGTTCAGTGACGTATTTGATGGGTGGAGGACTGTAGGCTGATAATTAGTGAGAAATGTATTTCATGGGTGGAGGACTGTAGGCTGATAATTGGTGAGTGATGTATTTCAAGGGTGCAGGACTATAGGCTAATAATTTGTGAGTGATGTATTACATTGGTGGAGGAAAGTGCACCGTTAGTTGGTGATTAATGTATTTCCGTGGGTGGAGGACTGTAGGCAGGTAATTGCTGAGTGCTTTGTTACACAGTGGAGGACTTCAGGCTGTTAATTGGTGAGAGATGTATTTCATGGGTGGAGGACGGTAGGCTGGTAATTGGTGAGAGATGTATTTCATGGTTTGAGGACTGTAGGCTGATAATTTGTGAGTCATGTATTTCCTGGGTGGAGGACTGGAGGGTGATAATTGATGAAAGATGTATTTCATGGGTGGAAGACTGTAGGCTGATAATTAGTGAGGGATGTATTTCAATGGTGGAGGACTGTAGGCTGATAATTGGTGAGTGATGTATTTAATTGGTGCAGGACTGTCGGCATATAATTGGTGAGTGATATATTTTATGGGTTGAGGACTGTAGGCTGATAATTGATGAGTGATGTATTTCACAGTGGAGAACTGTAGGCTGATAATTGGTGTGTGATATATTACACAGTGGAGGACTGCTGGCTGATGATTAGTGAGTGATGTATTTCATTGGTGGAGGAACGTAGGCCGAGATTGGTGAGTGATGTATTTCATGGCTGGAGGACTCTAGGCCGCTAATTGGTGAGTAATGTATTTCATGGGTGGAGCACTGTAGGCTGATAATTGGTCTGTGATGTATTACACAGTGGAAGACTGTAGGCTGATAATTTGTGAGTAACATATTTCATAGGTGGAGGACTGTAGGCTGATAATCGGTGGGAGATGTATTTCATGGGTGGGGGATTGTAAGCTGATAATTGGTGAGAGATGTATTTCATGGGCAGAGGACTGCACGCTGATAATTCGTGAGTGATGTATTTCATCGGTGGAGGACTGTAGGCTGATAATTGATGAGTAATATATTTCATGCGTGGAGGACTGTAGGCTGATCATTGGTGAGTGATGTATTTCATGGGTGGGGGATTGTAAGCTGATAATTGGTGAGAGATGTATTTCATGGGTGGGGGATTGTAAGCTGATAATTGGTGAGAGATGTATTTCATGGGTGGAGGACTGCACGCTGATAATTCGTGAGTGATGTATTTCATCGGTGGAGGACTGTAGGCTGATAATTGATGAGTAATATATTTCATGCGTGGAGGACTGTAGGCTGATCATTGGTGAGTGATGTATTTCATGGTTGGAGTACTGCAGGCTGATCATTGGTGAGTGATGTATTGCACGGACAGGAGGAATGTCGGCTGATAATTGGTGAATGCTCTATTGCACAGACAAGACAAATGTAGGTTTATAAGTGGTGAGGGTTGTATTTCTCGGGTGCAGGATATAGGCCGATAAATGACGAGTGTTGAGTTGCATGGATGCGTGGATAGTAGATTGATAAATGGTTTGCGCTGTATTTCACAGAGGGGGATCCGTTGTCTGATAATTGGTGTGTGCACAGGGACAGGACAGAAGCTTGATATTTGGTGAGTGTTGTATTTTAAGGATGGGAGCACAGTAAACTGATAATTGGTGTGTTCTGGATTGCACGGACAGGAGGAATGAGGCAGATAATTGGTTTGTGCTGTATTGCTCAGAGGGAGGATAGCTGCCTGACAGTTGCGCGTGAGGTTGGGGAGTGAAGCCGGAAGATTTAACAGGACACACATCCTGATTCAGGTTTAAATCGGAAAAGGATGTCTGAGAATCGGAGCGGGAATGCAGAGGAAGCCTTTTATGAATTCTTTGGTTTTTTTTCATCAGCGTTCAGAGAGGCAGGACTGCACAGGCTTGTGACGTCGGGGGGGGGGTGAAGTGTGGAAGATTTGAAAGGAACACAGCCTTATACAACAGGCAGCATAGTTTGCGGGTGGTGGAGTGAGCCGGGAGCAGAGTGAAGGCCTAAGGGCTTTGGCTCAACAGGTTTAGGCAGAAGCGGATGAGGCGAGGAAGGTTTGGTATTCATTTTTTGTTGTTATTTGAGGAGGGGGAAGTATGAGTGTGAGGGCAGCTTGTTGTTCTCACTGCCAGATGTGGGAGACCTTGGAGTCTCCAACCTTCCCTGACGTCCACATCTGCGCCAGGTGTTTCGAGATGCAGCTCCTAAGGGACCACGTTAGGGAACTGGAGCTGCAGCTAGATGACCTTCGTCTGGTCAGGGAGAGTGAGGAGTTGATAGAGAGGAGTTACAGGCAGGTGGTCACACCGGGGCCACGGGAGGCAGACAAGTGGGTCACGGTCAGGTGGGGGAATAGGAAGCATCAGGTAATAGAGAGTACCCCAGTGGCTGTGCCCCTTAACAATAAATACTCCTGTTTGGGTACTGTTGGAGGGGGAACAGCTTACCCGGGGGAAAGGAAGAGGAGGGCAGTAGTAATAGGGGACTCGATAGTTAGGGTGGTCAGATAGATGATTCTGTGGACGCAGTCCGGAGACCCGGATGGTAGTTTGTCTCCCTGGTACCAGGGTCCGGGATATTTCTGATCGCGTCCAAGATATCCTGAAGTGGGAGGGAGAGGAGCCAGAGGTCGTGGTACATATAGGTACCAATGACATAGGTAGGAAAAGGGGAGAGGTCCTGAAAGGAGAATATAGGGAGTTAGGAAGGGAGTTGAGAAAAAGGACCGCAAAGGTAGTAATCTGGGCATCACTGCCTGCGCCACGCGAAAGAGAGAGTAGGAATGCAGTGAGGTGGAGGATAAATGTGTGGCTGAGGGATTGGAGCAGGGGGCAGGGATTCAAGTTTTTGGATCATTGGGACCTCTTTTGGCGCAGGTGTGACCTGTACAAAAAGGACGGGTTACACTTGTATCCTAGGGGGACCAATATCCTGGCGGGGAAATTTGCAAGGGCTACTGAGGTGACTTTAAACTAGAATGGTTGTGGGGTGGGAATCAAATTAAAGAGACTAGGAGAGAGGAGGTTAGTTCACAGATTGAGAAAGCTAGTAGACAGTGTGTGAAGGAGGATAGGCAGGGGACAGAGATCAGGAGCGCTCTGACCGAAGATGTAGGGGACAAGGAAGAAAAAGATAACAAAGTTGTTTGCTCCATTAAGGATAAACAGAGAGTAAGAGGTGGAGAGTTTCTATTTGATGTTGTAGTTATTAGTGAAACATTGTTGCAGGAGGGGTGTGATTGGTAGGTAAATATTCCAGGATTTTGTTGCTTCAGGTGTGATAGAATAGGAGGGGCAAGAGGGGGAGGTGTTGCATTGCTTGTCAGAGATTATATAACAGCGGTGCTCTGGTGGGATAGATTAGTGGACTTGTCCAGGGAGGCTATTTGGGTGGAATTGAGGAATTGGAAAGGTGTAGTGTCGCCTATAGGGGTGTATTATGGACCATCTAATGGGGACCGAGAACTGGAGGAGCAAATCTGTAAGGAGATAGCAGATATTTGTAGTAAGCACAAGGATGTGATTGTGGAAGATTTTAATTTTCCACACATAGACTGGGAAGCCCATTCTGTAAAAGGACTGGATGGTTTGGTGTTTGTCAAATGTGTGCAAGATAGTTTTTTGCAGCAATACATAGAGTTACCAACTAGAGAAGGGGCAATGTTGGATCTCCTGTTAGGGGATGAGATAGGGCAGGAGACAGAGGTATTTGTTGGGGAGCACTTCAGGTCCAGTGGTCACAATACCAGTAGTTTCAATATAATTATGGAGAAGGATAGGACCGGACCCAGGGTTGAGATTTTTGATTGAAGAAAGGCTAACATTGAGGAGATGCGAAAGGATTTAGAAGGAGTGGATTGGGACAATTTGTTTTATGGGAAGGATGTAATAGAGAAATAGAGGTCATTTAAAGATGAAATTTTGAGGGTACAAAATCTTTATGTTACTGTTAGGTTGAAAGGAAAGGTTAAAAGTTTGCGAGAGCCCTGGTTTTGAAAGGATATAGGAAACTTGGTTCGGAAAAGATAGTGATCTACAATAAATATAGGCAGCTTGGAGTTAATGAGGTGCTTGAGGAATATAAAGAATGTAAAAAGAATCTTAAGAAAGAAATTAGAAAAGCTAAAAGAAGATACGAGGCTGCTTTGGCAAGTAAGGTGAAAATAAATCTGAAGGGTTTCTACAGTTATATTAATAGCAAAAGGATAGTGAGGGATAAAATTGGTCCCATAGAGAATCAGAGTGGACGGCTACGTGCAGAGCCAAAAGAAATGGGGGAGATTTTGAACAATTTCTTTTCTTCGGTATTCACTAAGGAGTAGGATATTGAATTGTGTAAGGTAAAGGAAACAAGAAGGGTAGTGTAGGAAAGTATGACGATTAAAGAAGAGGAAGTACTGGCGCTTTTAAGGAATATAGAAGTGGATAAGTCTCCGGGATATTCCCTAGGACCTTGAGGGAAGTTAGTGTGGAAATAGCAGGGGCTCTGACAGAAATATTTCAAATATCATTATAAACGAGGATGGTGCTGGAGGATTGGCGTATTGTTCATGTTGTTCCATTGTTTAAAAAGGGTTCTAAGAGTCAACCTAGCAATTATCGGCCTGTGAGTTTGACGTCAGTAGTGGGTAAACTGATGGAAAGTATTCTTAGAGATGGTATATATAATTATCTTTATAGTCAGGGTCTGATTAGGAACAGTCAACGTGGATTTGTGCATGGTAGGTCATGTTTGACAAATCCTATTGAATTTTTTGATGAGGTTACTATGAAAGCTGACGAGGGTAAAGCAGTGGATGTTGTCTATGTGGACTTCAGTAAGGCCTTTGACAAGGTTCCACATGGGAGGTTAGTTAGGAAGGTTCAACCGTTAGGCATTAATATCAAAGTAGATAAATGGATTCAGCAGTGGCTGGATGGGAGACGTCAGAGAGTAGTGGTGGATAATTGCTTGTCAGATTGGAGGACGATGTCTAGTGGTGTGTCTCAGGGATCTGTACTGGGTCCAATGTTGTTTGTCATATACATTAATGATCTGGATGATGGGGTGGTAAATTGGATTAGTAAATATGCGGATGATACTAAGATAGGTGG
The DNA here is from genome assembly GCF_963921235.1 of Mobula hypostoma. Lineage (NCBI taxonomy): Eukaryota > Metazoa > Chordata > Chondrichthyes > Myliobatiformes > Myliobatidae > Mobula > Mobula hypostoma. The sequence continues at coordinate 5,519,009 of NC_086130.1, read as the reverse complement.
CGTTGTGGATAATGAAGTAGGTTTTCAGAGCTTGCGGAGAGATTTAGGCCAGTTAGAAGAGTGGGCTGAAAGATGGCAGATGGAGTCTAATGCTGAAAAATGTGAGCTGCTGCATTTTGGTAGGACTAATCAAAATAGGACATACATAGTAAATGGTAGGGCATTGAAGAATGCTGTAGAACAGAGGGATCTAGGAATAATGGTGCATAGTTCCCTGAAGGTGGAATCTCACTTGGATAGGGTGGTGAAGAAAACTTTTGGTATGCTGGCCTTTATTAATCAGAGCATTGAGTATAGGATTTGGTATGTAATGTTGAAATTGTATAAGGCATTGGTAAGGCTGGATTTGGAGTATTGTGTACAGTTCTGGTCACCAAATTATAGGAAAGATTCAATAAAATTGAGAGAGTCCAGAGGTGATTTACTAAGATGTTAACAACAGGAATTCTGCAGATACACATCAAAGTTGCTGGTGAACGCAGCAGGCCAAGCAGCATCTCTAGGAAGAGGTGCAGTCGACGTTTCAGGCCAAGACCCTTCGTCAGGACTAACTGAAGGAAGAGTGAATAAGAGATTTGAAAGTTGGAGGGGGAGGGGGAGATCCAAAATGATAGGTGAAGACTCTCACTCTCCTTTTTCTCCCTCTGTCCCTCTGAATATACCCCTTGCCCATCCTCTGGGTTCCCCCCCCCCCCGTCTTTCTTCCCGGACCTCCTGTCCCATGACCCTCTCGTATCCCTTTTGCCAATCACCTGTCCAGCTCTTGGCTCCATCCCTCCCCTCCTGTCTTCTCCTACAGGAAATGATAAAGTAGCTGTGTGTGTGTGTGTGTGTGTGTGTGTGTGTGTGTGTGTGTCTAAGACTGTGTGTGTTTGTGTGTGTGTCTGTGTGTTTTTGTGTATGTGTGTGTGTGTGACTGTGTGTGTATGTGTCTGTGACTGTGTGTGTGTTTCTGTCTGTCTGTGTGTGTGACTGTGTGTGTGTCTGTGTTAGTGTGTGTGTGGCTGTGACTGTGTATGTGTGAGTGTATTTCGTGTGTGTGTGTCTGTCTGTGTGTTTGTGTGTATGTGTGTGCATGTCTGTGACTGTGGGTGTGTCTGTGTCTGTGACTGTGTGTGTGTGTGTGTGCGCATGTGTGTGTGTGTGTGTGTGTGTGTCTGTGTGTGTATGTGTGTGTCTGTACCTGTATTTGTGTGTATCTGTGTGGGTTTGTGTGTGACTGTATTTGTGTGTCTGTCTGTGTGTTTGTGTGTGTGTGTGTGTGTGTGTCTGTGTGTGTGTGTCTCTGTGTGTGTGTGTGTGTGTGTGTCTGTGTGTGTATGTGTGTGTCTGTACCTGTATTTGTGTGTATCTGTGTGGGTTTGTGTGTGACTGTATTTGTGTGTCTGTCTGTGTGTTTGTGTGTGTGTGTGTGTGTGTCTGTGTGTGTGTGTCTCTGTGTGTGTATGTTACATTGTGTGTGTGTGTGTGTCTGTGACTTTGTGTATGTGTGTGTGTCTGTGACACACACAGACTCACACACAGTCACAGACACACATACACACACACATAAACACACACAGTCATAGACACACATACACATACAAACAGTCACAGACACAGACACACACACACACACACACACACAAAGACACATACACACACACCTAGAGACACACACACGGATACACACGACTACAGACAGAGACACACACATACACACAGAGAGTCACCAGAAACACAGACACATACACATGCGCACACACACACACACACACACAGAGTCAGACACACACATACACACACACAGTCACAGACACACGAACACACACACACACATATACACACACAGAGTCACAGACACACACACACACTGTCACAGACACACACAGAAACACAGACACACACACACACAGACTCACACACACACACATACACACAAACACACAGAGACAAACACATACACACACAAACACGCACACGGTCAAAGACATACGCACATATACTCACACACACAGTCACACACACAGAAACGCACACACACACATACACACAGACACAAATAAACACACACTGACTCATAAACACACACTCACACAGATACACACAAACACACACAGACACACACAAAGTCATAGATACACACAGACACACACACACACACATAAACACAGACACAGACACGTACACACACACCCACACAGATACACACAAATACAGACCCAGACACACATACACACACACACACACACAAACACACACACACACACACACACACACACACACACACACACAGTCACAGACACTCACACAAATACACACAGACACATACACAGACAGTCATAGACACACATACACATACACACACAGTCACAGACACAGACACAGACACACACACACACGGAGACACATACACACACAGCTAGAGACACACTCACACAGATACACACAACTGCACACACACACACACACACACACACACACAGAGACACACACAGTCACACACACGCATACACAGAAAAACACACAGACACACACACAGAGTCTCAGACACACACACACATATACACACACACACACACACACACACACACACACACAGAGTCACGGACACAGCACACACAAATACACACAAACACAGACACATACACACAGACATGCAGACACACAAAGACAGATACACACAAATACAGAAAAGGACACACAACTATGCAGACACACACACAGAGTCACAGACACACATACATACACACACACAGACACACATACACACACAGTCAGACACACACATACACACACACATAAACACACACAGTCATAGACACACATACGCATCCACACAGTCACAAACACAGACATACACACCTAGAGACACACTCACATGGATACACACAACTACAGACAGAGACACACACATACACACACAGAGAGTCACAGACACACAGACACATACACATGCGCGCACACACACACACAGTCAAACACACACATACACACACACAGTCACAGACACACGAACACATATACACACAGTCACAGACACACATACACACACACACACACTATACAGACACACACAGAAACACAGACACACACACACAGTCACAGACACATGCATGCACACACACAGACACAGACAAATAACACACATTCACTCATAGACTCACACTCACACAGATACACACAAATACAGACACAGACACGCACATACACACACAGAGTCACAGACACACTGACACATACACACACACACATGCACAAAAACTCAGTCACAGACACATGAACACACACACAGTCACAGACACACACATACACACAAACACACACAGACACACGCACACACATAAACACAGACACAGACATGTACACACACACCCACACAGATACACACAAATACAGACACACATATATACACACACAGTCACAGACACAGACACATACACACACACACACACACACACACACACACACACACATACACACAGTCACAGACACACACACACACACACAGAGTCAGACAGACACACACACACATATGCACACACGTAGACACACACAAAGATACACACTAACACAAACACAGACACACACACATACACACACACAGTCACAGACACAGACACATATACACACACAGTCACATACACAAACACACACACACACACACACACACACAGTCAGAGACACACACATATATACACACAGGCACAGGCACACGCACACACACACACACACAGAGTCACAGACACACACACACAAACACACTCTCAGACACACATGCACACACATTCACAGACACACATACATACACACACAGAGACACACATATACACACAGTCAGACACACACAGTCATAGACACACATACACATACACACAGTCACAGACACATACACACATACACACACACCTAGAGACACACTCACACAGATATACACAACTGCAGAACTGCAGACACACACACACACACACACACAGAGTCTCATGCACACACATACACACACACACACACACACACACACACACACACACACTCACACTCACACAGTCACGGACACACCACACACAGACGCAGACACATACACACAGACAAGTAGACACACAAACACAGATACACACAAATACAGAGACAGACACACAATTACATACACACACACACACACACACACACAGTCTCATGTACACACATACACACACACATAAACACACACAGTCATAGACACAGACACACACACACGCAGAGACACATACACACACACCTAGAGACACGCTCACACGGATACACACAACTACAGACAGAGACACACACATACACACAGAGAGTCACAGAAACACAGACACATATACACACAGTCACAGACACACACACACACACACACAGTCAGACACACACATATACACACAGAGTCACAGTCACACACACACACACACACTGTCACAGACACACACAGAAACACACACACACACACACACACACACACACAAGGACACACACTAGCATCAGCAAACCCAGTTTAATCTATATGTTCTCCCTGTGACCATATGGATTCCCTCTGATGTTCCAAAGAACTGCAGGTTAATACTGTACATTAATACATTGTTATTAATTATTTAATATAATAGCTACCTCACTATTTTGCTTTATCTTGGACTAATTTTTTGTTTTATACTTCTTGATGAGTATGCCTCAGCTGTCACAGACTTTATTTGGAAATACACGGAGGACTGTGTGTCTTGCAAAATGATCTGGGTATTCCCTAACCGGAAACCTTGGATGAATTATGATGTCAAGTCCCTTTTAAAGGCTAAAGCTGTGGCTTTTAGGTCCGGGGATACCAGTCGCTACACGGAATCCAGGCGTGAACTCCGGAAAGCCATTAACGTCACCAAGAGGCAATATGGAACCAAGTTGGAAGCCCAGGCTAACCAAAGGGATGCCAGTAGACTATGGCAGGATCTAATTGAGATCATTGGGCGTAAAGAAAAGGCTGGGAATATCAATAACTGTGGCGCTTCTCTTCCTGACGAACTTAACGTATTCTATGCAAGATTCAAACAGAAGAGGAGCGTCCCGCTCCCTCCGGATGAACCGGACCTGGTGGCATCGAGATTCATCGTCACGGAGGAGGATGTTAGAAGGGTCTTCCTGAAGATAAATCCAAGGAAGGCGACAGACCCAGATGGCGTCCTGGGATGGGTTCTCCGGGCCTGTGCAAGCGAGCTAGCTGGAGTATTTGCTGACATCTTCAACTGCTCCTTGCTTCAGTCTAAATCCCCTCGTGTTTTAAGAAGGCAACGATAATCCCAGTGCCGAAGAAGAGCAAGGTGGCATGCCTGAATGACTTATCGACCTGTGGCTCTGACATCAATTGCTATGAAGTGCTTCAAGCGATTGGTTATGGCACACATCAATCACAGCCTACCGGTCAACTTCGACGCTTTGCAATTCGCCTACCGGAGCAACATGTCAACGGCAGATGCCATCTCTCTGGCCCTACATTCTTCCTTAGAAAACCTGGAGAATAAAGTCGTATACGTAAGGCTCCTTTTCATTGACTACAGCTCTGCCTTTAATACCATCATTCCAAATAAACTGATTCCTAAGCTCCGGAACCTGGGCCTTAACACTCAGATCTGCAGCTGGATCTTCAGCTTCCTCACAGACAGGACCCAGGCTGTAAAAATAGGGGACAAGCTCACCTCTACAATCACTCTGAGCACCGGTGCCCCACAAGGCTATGTACTCAGCCCCCGCTGTACTCACTGTACACCCATGATTGTATAGCCAAGTTTCCATCAAACTCAATATATAAGTTTGCTGATGACACAATTGTAGGCCGTATCTCGGGTAATGATGAGTTTGAGAACAGAGAGGAAATTAAGAACCTGGTGGCATGGTGCGAAGACAATAACGTATTCCTCAATGTCAGCAAGACAAAGGAATTGGTTGTTGACTTCAGAAGGAATAGCGGACTGCACGACCCAATTTACATCGGTGGTGCTCAAGTGGAATAGGTCAAAAGCTATAAGTTCCTCAGGGTCAATATCATAAATGACCTTACTTGGTCCAACCAAGCAGAGTTCACTTCCAAGAAGGCCCACCAGCTCCTTTACTTCCTGAGAAAGCTAAAGAAATTTAGCCTGTCCCCCAAAACCCTCACCAATTTTTATAGATGCACCGTAGAAAGCATTCTTCTACGGTGCATCACAACCTGGTATGGAAGTTGTCCAGTCCAAGACCGGAAGAAGCTGCAGAAGATCGTGAACATGGCGCAGCACATCACACAAACCAATCTTCCGTCGTTGGACTCACTTTACATCGCACGCTGTCGGAGCAGTGCTGCCAGGATAATCAAGGACATGACCCACCCAGCCCACACACTTTTCATCCTTCTTCCTTCCGGGAGAAGGTTCAGGAGCTTGAAGACTCATACAGCCAGATTTGGGAACACCTTCTTTCCAACTGTGGTAAGACTCCTGAACAGATCCTGACCCGGATCTGGGCCGTACCCTCCAAATATCCGGACCTGCCTCTCAGTTTTTTTGCACTACCTCACTTTCCATCTTTCTATTTTCTATTTATGATTTATAATTTAAATTTTAAATATTTACTAATTTTTATTATTTTAAATATTTTTAATATTTAATATTTATAATCCAGGAAACGAGAAGCGCAGAATCAAATATCGCTGTGATGATTGTACGTTCTAGTATCAATTATTTGGCGACAATAAAGTATAAAGTATTATAATTATTAGATTTTTTACTACTTTTAGTAATGTTTTTGATGCACTACACTCTGCAAAACAACAAATTTCATGATATATGTCAAAGGTTATAAAACCAGTTCTGATTCTGGGGACATAGACATGACTGAGAATGCCCACTACTTGAGGCAACTTTGCTAACTTTGGACAGGAGGTACTAAAACCTTGGTGAGGTACTAAAGTCTTAGTGAGGTTGCACCACACCAAGATCTGGATTAATTACTTTCATTCTTAGTTCATCAATTCTTCATCCAACCCAAACAACCCTAATCACTACCCCAGTCAAGGTCAAAGTCAACTTACTATCAAAGTACATATATTTTGGGTCATGACTTTATTCCCTGGAAAGTAGGAGAATGAGGGGAGATTTGATAGATGTATATAAAGTTATGAGTGTAGATAGTCGATGTAAATGTAAGCAAGCTTTTTCCACTGAGGTTGGGTGAAGCTAAAAACTAGAGGTCATGAGTTAAAGTCAAAGGTGAAAAATTTAAGGGAAACCTGAGGGGGACTTCTTCACTCAAAGGGTTGTGAGAATGTGGAATGAGCTACAAGTGTAAGTGGGGACGCATGTTTGATTTCAGCATTTAAGAGAATGTTGATTAAGTACATCAATGAAAGAGCAGGAATGTGATGCTGAAGGTTTATAAGTCACCAGTGAGGCCTCACCTTAAATATTGTGAACAGTTTTGGCCCCTCATCTTAGAAAAGACGTGCTGACATCGGAGAGGCTCCAGAGGAGGTTCACAAGGATGATTCCAGGAATAAAAGGGTTATCATATAAAGAACATCTATGTCTGCACTCGCTGGAATTCAGAAGGATGAGGGCGGATCTCATTGAAACCTTTTGAATATTGAAAGGCCTAGACAGAGTAGATGTGAAAAAGATGTTTCCCACAGTGGGGGAGTCTAGAACAAGAGGGCACATCTTCAGGATAGAGGGGCGCCCTTTCAAAACAGAGATATGGAGGAATGAAAGAACATCTGGTGAAACGTCTGAAATACCTGCTTCACTGCTGCCTCTACTGTATGATCCAGAATCTCCAGAGGGGAAGGCCCGGAATCCTCGGCTTTGCTTGTTGCTTGGTGGCCGGGGCAGGGTCAAAGCGCTTGGCAGAAGACGGTGCTCGAAGAGGCTGTATCAGAGGGGCTGGTCAGAGGCTCGAAGTTTTTAGATGGACTCAGAGTCTGCTGCAATCAGGTGCTTCCGTTGGTGCTGCATCGACAAGTCGGCGGCGCTTGGAGGTTCATGGCGGGGAGAGTTTCTTCCTTCTGCCGCCTGCGTGAGATGACGAGTCTATCAGGACTTTGAGACTTCTTTTTTACCATGCCCATGGTCTGCTCTTTATCAAATTATTGTATTGCTTTGCATTGTTGTAACTATAGAACATAGAACATAGACTAGTACAGCACATTACAGACCCTTCAGCCCACAATGTTGTGCTGACTCTCAAACCCTGCATCCCATATAAGCCCCCACATTAAATTCCTCCATATACCTGTCTAGTAGCTAGTAGTCTCTTAAACTTCACAAGTGTATCTGTCTCCACCACTGATCCAGGCATTGCATTCCATGCACCAACCACTCTCTGAGTAAAAAACCTTCCTCTAATATCCCCCTTGAACTTCCCACCCCTTACCTTAAAGCCATGTCCTCTTGTATTGAGCAGTGGTGCCCTGGGGAAGAGGCACTGGCTATCCACTCTATCTATTCCTCTTATTATCTTGTACACCTCTATCATGTCTCCTCTCATCCTCCTTCTCTCCAAAGAGTAAAGCCCTAGCTCCCTTAATCTCTGATCATAATCCATACTCTCTAAACCAGGCAGCATCCTGGTAAATCCCCTCTGTACCCTCTCCAATGTTTCCACATCCTTCCTATAGTGAGGCAACCAGAACTGGACACAGTACTCCAAGTGTGACCTAACCAGAGTTTTATAGAGCTGCATCATTACATCGCGACTCTTAAACTCTATCTCTCGACTTATGAAAGCTAACACCCCATAAGCTTTCTTAACTACCCTCTCTACCTGTGAGGCAACTTTCAAGAATCTGTGGACATGTACCCCCCGATCCCTCTGCTGCTCCACACTACCATTTAACTACCAAGTAACCTACTTTGTACTCTGCCTTGGAGTTTGTCCTTGCAAAGTGTACCACATCACACTTCTTCAGGTTGAACTCCATCTGCCACTTCTCAGCCCACTTCTGCAGCCTATCAATGTCTCTCTGCAATCTTCAACAATCCTCTGCAGTATCTACAACACCACCAACCTTTGTGTCATCTGCAAACTTGCCAACCTACCCTTCTACCACAACATCCAGGTCGTTAATAAAAATCACGAAAAGTAGAGGTCCCAGAACAGATCCTTGTGGGACACCACTAGTCACAACCCTCCAATCTGAATGTACTCCCTCCACCACGACCCTCTGCCTTCTGCAGGCAAGCCGATTCTGAATCCACCTGGACAAACTTCCCTGGATCCCATGCCTTCTGACTTTCTGAATGAGCCTACAATGTGGAACCTTGTCAAATGCCTTACTAAAATCCATATAGATCACATCCACTGCACTACCGTCATCTATATGCCTGGTGACCTCCTCAAAGAACTCTATCAGGCTTGTTAGACACGATCTGCCCTTCACAAAGCCATGCTGACTGTCCCTGATGAGACCATGATTCTCTAAATGCCTATAGATCCTATCTCTAAGAATCTTTTCCAACAGCTTTCCCACCACAGACGTAAGGCGTAACTAAATGTTATAATTATGTGGTTTTGTCAGTTTTAGTCTTGGTTTGTCCTGTGTTTTCTTGTGATATCGTTCTGGAGGAACGTTGTATCTTTTTTTAATGCATGCATTTGTAAGTGATAATAAACGAGGACTGAGGGTCCTCATAATCTTAAAAAAAATGTCTTTAGCCAAATGGTAGTAAATTTGTGGAAATTGTTGCCACATGCAGCTGTGAAGGCCAGGGCATTTGGTGTATTTAAGGCAGAGATTGATAGGTTCTTGATTGGACATGGCATCAAACATTATAGGGAGAAGGCCGGGAACTGGGAATTGGGGGGGGAGGAAAAAAAGGATCAGTCATGATCAAATGGCAAACCAGACTCGATTGGCTGGATGGCCTAATTCTGCTCCTATATGGTCTTATATTACCACAACATTTAGGGAAATTTGAAACAATTGAAGAAATATTTACAATAACATACTGCACAGCATTAATGGCAATGCAGTGCAAAGGCTGCAAAACAGAGGCACTCATTAACAGAAACCTGAAACTGAGTAATGAAAGGAGAATATAGAAAGGGCAGAAAAGATTAAAAGACAAATTTGCCATCTTAGACTTAGAAATAGTTCAGCTAATGAAGTACAAAAGAATAACCCAAGCAAGAATATTAACAGAAAAGCAAAGGAAATACTAAGGAAATATGAGGTCCATATAAGATATGAACAACCTAACAAAAGCATTTTATAGTCACACTAAAACAGAAGATCGATGCAGACAAAACCAAACTAAATATACAGGAAATGCACCAGATGAAGAAAATAAAATTATCTGTTCTGAATCAATGAGAAAGATTTATATAGATCATTGAAACTAAATTCGACATACTAATATGTCACAAACCCCAGCAAAGAATTCCCAACAAGCACAGGGATCATGAACTTTTGGTCTAATAGCTGTTCAAACAGGCTGACATACAAACAAGAAGCAAGCTGAATTAGGGAGGAAAAGAACACAGTCACAGACTGAAGTTATAATGGACACGCTGAAAGGTTATAAAAAATGCACACAAGTGGAAAAATACTGAAAGTGATGGAGATTCCTTCTGGTCGTTGATGGATTAGCAGCTTTTTACAGTTACTCCTATTTTACTTATTTTACTGTTTCCAGCCTGCTTTGAAACCTTAATTTTAAACGTGATATTGTTTTACCATGGCTACAAGGGGTGCCAAAGTACTAAAAAGCTGCAACTTTGGAATCTATTATGGATTTGCTATGAAAACACAGACAAGAATCTTCCGAGGAGTTCCAGCAACTCAGCTCTGAAATTTTAAAAAATAATACAAAAGTGGATTCTATTCAAAAAAATCCTTAAATGAATATGAAGAGAATGAAGCAACTCTGACGATTTTGGATGTGAGAATTGATGACCTGCAAAAGCTTTGTGAAAAACAATCCAAGTCTAATGGAAAATGGCACATTTGGGCACTATTATTTCCTAAAATTTTAACGTCTTTACCTATGATTGACCGAGCTCATAGATCGCCTGTGCCTAGAATAGCTTCAGGAGTGAGAACCAGATCAGTAATAATCTGTTAAATGAATTTCAAACAAAGGAACTTTTAATTCGTGAATCCCATCAAAGAGGAATGATTGATTATAATGGCCAAAAGATTAGAATCATTGAGGATTTCACACCTGAGTTCATGAATGAGCGTGCAAAGTTCAAGAAGGTTATGTCAGAACTTTTTAACAAAGGTTTCAAGCCTTCTCTTCGTTACCCTGCTCGGCTCGGAATTGTACTGAGGAATGGCTCTAAGGAATGGTTCCGTTCAAGTGAAGAGGCCCAGGAATTTTTAAAATCATAAGATTAACTGTTCAGTATCTTTCGACATAATAATTGCTTCTTTTACTTTTGGTAAACCTTTGTAGCTAACTCTCTTTTTGAACTTTTTAATGCTTTATTTAGAGAATAGGATTCTACCGAGTTAACACCTTGTGTGTTCATGTGTTTTGAATTTTGAAAGGTTTTTTATTATTTTATATTATACTTATTCTTCTTGAGGTTTTTCTCTATCAATAAGGCTTAGTATAGGTATTTTTCATTTTATCATTGTATATAATTAATTTATATGTGTTTTTGTTATGAGGGTTAAGTTTTTTTCTTTCTGTCTGCTGTTTTGTCTAGGTTGGAATGCAGCTAACATTGAAATTAATTTGGAGCCAAACCAGTAGGTTTTTTTGGAGGGGATGGTAGTTATAGCTGCCGACTGTCTATTGGCCGGCCCTCTGATTTTGGGAGGAGGAAGGGAGGATGGGATTTTTTTCTGGAAGCTGTTTTGGACTTTTAGCTAAATCTGTTGCTTGGTTACCTAATCTCAAGGTTCATTGTCTGGTTTTAATTTACATTCCAGTTGTTATTACTCTAACCTTTAAGTAGTATTAAAAATGGATCAAACTATTAACTTACTAAGTCTTAATGAGAAAGGATTAAATCACCCTGTGAAACAGAATAAGATTTTTGCCTAAATTAAAAAAAATTCAGGTCACAGTTATTTTTTTACAAGAAACTCACATACATAAATGTGACAAATTACACATTTTTTGCTGATATAGAGGGCTATATTTTCATTCCTCTTTTCAAGATAAGTCTAGGGGAGATTCGATTTTCATGTATAACACAGTTCCCTTCGTCCAACATAAACTAGTATCTGAGATTAATGGCCATTTTGCTATAGTGTCAGGAAAATTAGATAATAAATTAATGGTATTTGCTAATCTGTATGCCCCAAATATAGATGACACAGGATTATTTGAGCTTTTTTTTCATTTTTGCCAGATTTGAGTCTTTATTCACTGTTGATAGGAAGAGACTTTACTTGCTGGTTAGATACAATTTTAGACTGATCATCTTCTAAACCAGCGACACTTAATAAATCAGCTTTGTTTATTCAATCTTTTCTAATGAAATGTGGTGTTGTTGCTGTCTGGCGTCTTCTACATCCAGTAGACTAGGAGTATTCATTTTTTCTCATGTCCATCACACGTATCCCAGGATTGATTTTTTTTATTGATAGCCAAATGATTCCATTCATTCGATCCTGTGAATATAAAGAGATTGCTGTCTCAGATCATGCTCTTGTGCTTTTATCTTTAAGTGTCCTTGGTCTTCCTCAAATAAGTAGGTTTTAGCATTTTAATCTAACTTTGCTATCTGATAAGGATCTTTTAAAGTTCCTGGAGAGACAAATTATTCTTTTTTTTTTGAAGAGAATACGCTGGAAGAGACTTCTAGACTTATTATATGGGATACCTTCAAGGCTTATATTAGAGGACAAATTATTTCTTATACTGGAATTTGTTAGGAAAAAAGCTAATGAAGAGATAATTGAATTAGCTAATTAATTGAAACAGTTAGACCAAAACTACTCCTTGGCTCCAGATCCTGCTTTATATAAGAGGCATGTTGAAATTTAAACTAAATATGATCTTTTTTTAACTTATTCGATTGAAACTCAACTCTTAAAAGATAAAAGTCAGTTTTATATTCATGGAGATAAAACAGACTGACCATTTAGAAATTAATGATACCTTTAGAGAATTTTATTCTAAACTTTATAGTTCCAAACCCTCATAAAGATATTACTGCAATGAATAATTTTTTAGACCAATTAAACATTCCTACACTTTCTGTTGATAACCGAAAACAGTTGGATCAACCTATTTCTTATGAGGAGGTTGCCGAAGCTGTACGTTCGTTGCACTCAGGGAAGGCTCTGGGTCCTGAAGGATTTTCGGGAGAATTCTTTAAGGCTTTTTCCTCACTGTTTATACCTCATATATATTCAGTCTTTTAGGATTCCTTTAAGTTGGGTAGGCTGTCACAATTTTTTTATGAGGCTTCTATTTCGCTTATTCTTAAGATTAAGAACCCAGTTGAATGTTCTTCATATAGACCAATCTCCTTACTTAATGTTGATACTAAAATCCTATCCAAATTAGGATTGAAGATATTTTACCATCTATCATTTCTGATGGATTTATTAGAAATTGATATTACCATTTTAATATTCGTTGTTTATTAAATGTTATTTATTCTCCTTCTAAGGAGATATTGGAATCCTTAGATGCTAAGAAGGCTTTCCATCAAGTTGAATGGAATTATTTATTAAAAACCTTAGAAAAATTTAATTTTGAGCCCAATTTCATTCAATGGATTAAATTAATTTATTTATCTCCTTCTGCTCGGGTTCTTACTAATTTTCAGAACTCCAAACCATTTAAACTTCAGTGTAGAACTAGACAAGTTTGTCTTTTGAGCCCTTTGCTCTTTGATCTGGCTTTTGAACCCTTAGCCATTGATGTTCGAGAATCTAGTGATATTACTGATATTTTAAGAAGAGGTACTACCCACATAGGGTATCTCCATGCTGATGACCTATTGCTTTTTATTTGTAAAGTGGAGCCTTCATTACCTCCTGTGTTTTCTTTGCTCTCCTGTTTTAGTCAGTTTTCAGGATATAAACTGAATTTACATAAAAGTGAACATTTTCCTTTGAATAATTTGGTATCAATACTTACCTTCCTTTTAAAATTGTAAGAAACCAATTTACCTATTTGGGTGTAAAAATTGCTAAGAATTATAAACACCTACTTCAAGAAAATTTTCTTACCCTACTGCATTTTGTTAAAAGGGCACTATGAAACTGGTCATCCCTTTCGTTATCGTTGTTTGGCTGAATTAATTCTATTAAAATGAATATCTTCTCTAAATTTATATACCTTTTCCAGATCTTACCCGTTTTCACTCCTAAATCCTTGTTTGATTCTCTTGATTCTATTTTAACTTCCTGTATATGGAATAATAAACATTCCCAATTAAATAAAGTTCATTTTCAAAAGGCTGAAAAGAATGGAGGTTTAGCTTTACGCAATTTTAGGTCTAATTACTGGGCAGTAAATATACGAAACCTTACATTTCGCATATATTATATTAACCATGAGGACTGTCTGGTACGGGTCTCTTTAGAACAAGGGTTTGCAACCATTTTGCCTCTGTAGGCTGGATTACGTATTAATGAGCGGACGGTGGGCCAGATAAATGCCATAAAAAACTTGAAATATGGAAATTATACATTTAAATACATTAGTTATGTTTTGTCTCAAATTAATGAATAACACATGCTAGAAAATCATTTGTGCTTAACCAAGGATGCCAATTAGTAATCAAATAAATCAGTTTAGTTTTTTTGTCCCACCATTGCTGGTGCCCCATCAGTTGTGATGCCAATTAGCTTCGACACATTAAGTTTCATTTCTGACATCATTTTCTACAAAGCTTCAAAAATGTCTGCTCCAGTAACCGTGTTCTTCATAGGAATTAATTGAATAAACACTTCAATAATTTGAAAAGTTGAGGTCACTCCTCGCACAAACACTGCAAGTTGAGTAATGTCTCTGAAGTCTGTTCTCTCATCAAGCACAATTGAAAAAAACTGCAATTCGGCAGGCGTCCCTTAAACAACTCAACATCAGCTGACATTTCTTCATCTTGCCGTGTGCTTGTACTTGCTGACAGGCTGATAGATGCAAATAAAGATTTCTTTTCAGGAGAAACAATATCCCCCACTGCCAGTAAACATTCTTTGACAAACTCTCCATCTGTAAAAGGCTTTATCTTTCCTGCAATACGTTTTGAGACTTCGTAGCTGGTACAGGTATTTCCTTCATTTTCACTGCTTTTTCGGCACTCAGTGTCGACCTTCCTGCGTTTTGCATCCATTGCCATTGGAATATTTTTCTTCGATTTTATTTCGAAATGTGAATTATTCAACAAGTATCATAGCACATGTAAATATCTGGATATTTAGTGTGGATTTCTTGTTAAAACGCAGTGACGCTGTTTCTGTTTACAAATTTGAACTATCCCATCTGAAAATGTGTACGTGCATGGAGAGTATCTAATACATATTAATAAGGTAGTCTGCCTTCCCGTCATTCATATATACCAGTGTTTGGTTTGGAACAAAATGGAACCTGGGGCCAGTGTAACAAGACGCCATGCATGTCCATCAGTGAGGTCATGTGAAACACTCAGAATAAGGAAAAACTGCTCGCGGGCCGGATAAACATAACAGGCCGGTCAAAATCCCTTCGTGGGCTAGATCTGACCCGTAGGTTACCTACCCCTGCTTTAGAAGCTAACTCCAATAATAATTTTTCTACCATTTCTCTTCTTGGATCCTCACTTCCTTTATCTTTAAGTAAACTAACTGACAATTTGGTAACACACATCAAAGTTGCTGGTGAACGCAGCAGGCCAGGCAGCATCTCTAGGAACAGGTACAGTCGACATTTCAGGCCGAGACCCTTCGTCAGGACTAACTGAAGGAAGAGTTAGTAAGAGATTTGAAAGTGGGAGGGGGAGGGGAGATCCAAAATGATAGGAGAAGACAGGAGGGGGACGGATGGAGCCAAGAGCTGGACAGGAGATTGGCAAAAGGGGATATGAGAGGATCATGGGACAGGAAGCCCAGGGAGAAGGAAAGGCTGGATGGGGAAAAAACCCAGAGGATGGGCAAGGAATATAGTCAGAGGGACAGAGGGAGAAAAAGGAGAGAGAGAGAAAGAATGTGTGTATATAAATAAATAACGGATGGGGTACGAGGGGGAGGTGGGGCATTAGCGAAAGTTAGAGAAGTCACACTCAGGCTGGAGGAACAACACCTTATATTCCGTCTGGGTACCCTCCAGCCTGATGGCATGAACATTGACTTCTCTAACTTCAGTTAGTCCTGATGAAGGGTCTCGGCCCAAAACGTCAACTGTACCTCCTCCTAGAGATTCTGCCTGGCCTGCTGCATTCACTAGCAACTTTTATGTATGTTGCTTGAATTTCCAGCACCTGCAGAATTCCTCGTGTTTGCCTGACAATTTGTAGTTAAACATACTTGGAGGATCTGGCTACAATTTAGAAAATATTGTGGTTTATTGAGATTTTCTCTTTCTAGTCCCACTTTCTCTAATTTTTTTTTAAACCTTCTATGACCAATCTAGTTTTTAAAGAATGGAATAGATTGGGTATTAAATGCTTCTGGGATTAGTTTGTTGGAGGAAGTCTCTTTTCCTTTGAGCAATTGTCAGCTAAGTATAGCTTACCAAAAACACACTTTTTTTGATACCTACAAATTTCTGTGATCTCAATTATATTCATTTCATAATGGTTCAATATCTAATATTTATGACATGTTGTTGGGAATGAGAAATACTCCTTTAGACAAAATTAAAAATCTCTGGGAGCAAGATTTACAGACTCCAGTTTCTGAGGAAACTCAGAAATTTTCAAATTGGTTAATACTTCATCGTTATGTGCCCACCATTCCCTCTTACAACCTAAAGCGGTCTTTAGGGCCCACGTGACTAAGGATAAGCTATCTTGTTTTTATTCAGATATATCTCCCTTTTGTGATAAATGTAATAATGGAGAAGCTTCATTAATCCACATGTTTTGGACATGTCTGAGTCTAGAAAAATACTAGAAGGAAGTATTCCAAACTTTCTCTGTACTTCTCAAAGTAAATTTTAAGCCTAACCCTTTGACTGCTTTATTCAGTGTTGTTGGAGGAAGAAGATATTATTCTGCAGACATCTGATTTGCACATTTTGGCTTTTATTTCTCTTATAGCTACGAGGCCATTCTTGTTTAAATGGAAGGATGTTGTTCTGCCTACTCACACTCAATAGTTACCTGATGTTATGTCATGCTTAAATTTAGAGAAGATCCGTTGTTCAATTTCTGAATCTAGTCAAGACTTTCAAACGTTGTGGGGACCATTTCTGAACTATTTTCAAAATCTTTGATTTGTTGTTAAAGTATACATGTTGGCTAATAACATATTTCACTATATGATAAGGATCTTTCCCCTTCTTTCTTTCTTTACCAAGCAGCTTCGATCTTGGTAGTGGGTTTAGATTTCATTTTTTTTGTATAATAAAATTATCATATTTCAATATTATGATTTAATTTAATTTACATGAATATAGATTAATGAGGTTGCAAGTGTGATTCAGATCTGTATTGGTATTGTTTTATCTTTTTTTGACTTACAATATATAGAAACATAGAAACATAGAAAATAGGTGCAGGAGTAGGCCATTCGGCCCTTCGAGCCTGCACCGCCATTTATTATGATCATGGCTGATCATCCAACTCAGAACCCCGCCCCAGCCTTCCCTCCATACACCCTGACGCCCATAGCCACAAGGGCCATATCTAACTCCCTCTTAAACATAGCCAATGAACTGGCCTCAACAGTTTCCTGTGGCAGAGAATTCCACAGATTCACCACTCTCTGTGTGAAGAAGTTTTTCCTAATCTCGGTCCTAAAAGGCTTCCCCTCTATCCTCAAACTGTGGCCCCTCGTTCTGGACTTCCCCAACATCGGGAACAATCTTCTTGCATCTAGCCTGTCTAATCCCTTTAGGATTTTATACGTTTCAATCAGATCCCCCCTCAATCTTCTAAATTCCAACGAGTACAAGCCCAGTTCATCCAGTCTTTCTTCATATGAAAGTCCTGCCATCCCAGGAATCAATCTGGTGAACCTTCTTTGTACTCCCTCTATGGCAAAGATGTCTTTCCTCAGATTAGGGGACCAAAACTGCACACAATACTCCAGGTGTGGTCTCACCAAGGCCTTGTACAACTGCAGTAGTACCTCCCTGCTCCTGTACTCGAATCCTCTCGCTATAAATGCCAGCATACCATTCGCCTTTTTCACCGCCTGCTGTACCTGCATGCCCACTTTCAATGACTGGTGTATAATGACACCCAGGTCTCGTTGCACCTCCCCTTTTCCTAATCGGTCACCATTCAGATAATAATTTGTTTTCCTATTTTTGCCACCAAAGTGGATAACTTCACATTTATCCACATTAAATTGCATCTGCCATGAATTTGCCCACTCACCCAACCTATCCAAGTCATTCTGCATCCTCTTAGCATCCTCCTCACAGCTAACACTGCCACCCAGCTTTGTGTCATCCGCAAACTTGGAGATGCTGCATTTAATTCCCTCATCCAAGTCATTAATATATATTGTAAACAACTGGGGTCCCAGCACTGAGCCTTGCAGTACCCCACTAGTCACCGCCTGCCATTCTGAAAAGGTTCCGTTTATTCCCACTCTTTGCTTCCTGTCTGCTAACCAATTCTCCACCCACACCAATACCTTACCCCCAATACCGTGTGCTTTAAGTTTGCACACTAATCTCCTGTGTGGGATCTTGTCAAAAGCCTTTTGAAAATCCAAATATACCACATCTACTGGTTCTCCCCTATCCACTCTACTAGTTACATCCTCAAAAAATTCTATGAGATTCGTCAGACATGATTTTCCTTTCACAAATCCATGCTGACTTTGTCCGATGATTTCACCGGTTTCCAAATGTGCTGTTATCACATCTTTGATAACTGACTCCAGCAGTTTCCCCACCACCGACGTTAGGCTAACCGGTCTATAATTCCCCGGTTTCTCTCTCCCTCCTTTTTTAAAAAGTGGGGTTACATTAGCCACCCTCTAATCCTCAGGAACTAGTCCAGAATCTAACGAGTTTTGAAAAATTATCACTAATGCATCCACTATTTCTTGGGCTACTTCTTTAAGCACTCTAGGATGCAGACCATCTGGCCCTGGGGATTTATCTGCCTTCAATCCCTTCAATTTACCTAACACCACTTCCCCACTAACATGTATTTCCCTCAGTTCCTCCATCTCACTAGACCCTCTGTCCCCTACTATTTCCGGAAGATTATTTATGTCCTCCTTAGTGAAGACAGAACCAAAGTAATTATTCAATTGGTCTGCCATGTCCTTGCTCCCCATAATCAATTCACCTGTTTCTGTCTGCAGGGGACCTACATTTGTCTTTACCAGTCTTTTCCTTTTTACATATCTATAAAAGCTTTTACAGTCCGTTTTTATGTTCCCTGCCAGTTTTCTCTCTTTCTTTTCCCCCTTCCTAATTAAGCCCTTTGTCCTCCTCTGCTGAACTCTGAATTTCTCCCAGTCCTCATATACTTCCTGCACTCTGTATTCCTCTATGTTTGTAGACATTAATAATAAAAATTACTGTTTGTAGAAATTAATAATAAAAATATTGAAAAAGAAAAAAAGAAACTGATGATATCCATACTAAGTTATATTAAAAAACTTACTTACTTTCATCTGTATGCATATCAACAATTTTCTTAAAAATCCTGACAAAGTTCCTGAATTTTTGACAGAAGGTAAAACATATATTTTACCTAAAGGGGAAATCATAAAAGAACAATCAAAATATCAATTTATCATTTGTTTATAAACTGCATATAAAATTGTAACATCATGCATCTCACCACTAATCCCCACTCACTTAGACAACCACAATATACTTGCAGAAGAGCAGAAAGGATACCACAAGGGTTTGAAAAGTTGTAAAGAACAACCGATTATAGATTCCATAATTCCAGATCAAGCCCAGAGGAAAAGCACAAAGCTTCCATGTTGTTATAATGACTCCCTAAAGGCATTTGACTCTGTCCCACACTCATGGTTAATAGAAGTTTTAATATGTATAAATTACACCCAATACTTGTGAAATTCCGGCAACATCTGATGAACCACTGGCATACTGTATTCTCTCTCTCTATTAACAACTAGAAAAGAACCAAATAAGCTGAGGCATTTTCCAAGGTGACTCTCTAAGACCACTGTCTGGCTTTAAAACTGCTCTCTAATTTACTGAATCATATAAAAATTGGGTATCATGTTGAAAACAATGAAATGAGCTATAGCTTAACACACCTTCTATACATGGATGATTTGAAATTGTATGCTCCTTCATCAGTAAAGCTAAAGCAATTAATTCAAATAGTAGAACTATCTTCTAAAGATATAAATATGAACTTCGAATTGGATAAAGGCAGAACTTTAAACATAAAGAAAGGTGCAATGAAGCTAGCAGAATAAAAAACAGAGCGGTGCGATACAATACAACTGATGGATGAATATGAAACAAGTTTCCGACATATCAACAAAGAAACAAAGTAGATGACAGGAAAAACTTTTGACAGAATTTACCTCTAGGCTTAAGAAAATCTGCCAAACAAAGTCCAACAGTAAAAATATAACAAAGGCGATATACTCTTTCACTATGCCTATACTAATGTATGTTTTGGCATAATATCTTGGACTGAAACCAATCTAGAAAATTCACAAAGAAAAATAAGAACCGAAATGACAAATTACAAAAAACATTGTGTACATTCAAATGCTCTTAGATTAACACTACCTAAGACAGATGGGGAATAACAGACATTAAAAATCTACAAAACTGTTTTGAAAAACTTTTAAGGATATATTTTCATCAATGAAAACAGGAATTAGCACTTCACACAAGAATATGTAATTCCAATAAGAAGTGTACACTACTAAATTGAAATGAGAACACAAACCAGAAAAATGAAGCCATTATCACTATAAAAGAAAACGTTAACCAGTGGAAGAGTATGTCCGTCCATGGAAGATATGGCATGATTTGAACAGACTAGATTTTAAGCAGGAAACATCAAGTGCCAGGCTCAGAACTGGACACTTCCAGAAAGATTCCTTGTGGCAATGCAGTACTAGGTGCATATAGAAGCCAAAAGAATTACCAAAATTACGCAATCCGAATCAAAATCAGGTTTATTGTCACTGGCATTTGTCATGAAATTTGTTAACCCAGCAGCAGCAGTTCAATGCGATATTTAATATAGAAGAATTAATGAACATGTAACACACTGTAATGTTCCACTGCTAATGTAATGGTTTCTCTGTAGCAGCAATGTTTGGGTTCTGACTAGAGATCACGGGGCAACACATCACACAGCATCCATATGAACGAGATTTCTCAGTTTGGCTGCTCCAGAAGTTGTCTTCCCCTAGACGAATTCATGCTGGCCAAGCCTGGGGGGTGGGAGGTGTTTACAATTGTGGGGGCTTGTCTGGGATTGATTCTGTTGGATGCTGCGTGATTGCTGTGAGCATTGAACCAGTGGATTGTGTGATTAAGTGTGTGCTGGTATGGATGCTGCTGGGGTTGAGCGGTGTTGTGCCTCCATCCGGTTACCGGTAATTAATGCATGCGTGTTGAGTGGGGTGGATATTTGTACCCTGGATGAATTGTTAATTCAGTTTCTGAGTATGGTTAAAGCTGCCGGCAAAGTTGAAATCGTAGCGCAGCGTTATGATAAAATGGCGGGTTCAGACTAGCACTGACGTAATGGTAGTGGAACTGCCAGTGTCTGTTGGTACCCCAGGTGAGGCATGGCCATGGCCTGTCCATACTGTCAGGGAGGAGGAGAGTGGAGCCCAGCAGGCTGGGTCACAAGCTGAGTTGCCCGCAGTTGGGGTGGAGACTTCAAAGATAGGGTTCTATCGTTTCTGAGGAATGAGGGGAAAGAGTAGTCAGATTTGGAAAGTTTAATTAGTCTATGTCCCCTGGTCAAGAGTGAGGATTCTGAGTTGGCATCAGGCAGCCTGTCCCTGCCAGAAGCTAAGAATTTTCTCTGGAATAACGCTCATCCCCAAGGGGGAAGAGGAGCATGAGACGTGGGTGGAGCAGACCTCTCAGTTGTTAGATGTGTGGCGGTGTTCTGATGACAAAAAACAACAGAGATCGGTTGAAAGTTTGAGGGGGTTAGCAGCTGATGTAGTAAGAGGTATGACAGTTAACCAGCCCTCTGCTCCCCTTGCTGTGTAACTAGATGCACTAGAGAACGCTTTTGGTACAACAGGGAGCCCACTGGAGCTCATGGTGGGATTTCAAATCATGCATCAGCAGAAGGGGGAGAAACTTTCTACTTACATCTTTCGTCCAGAGAGGCAGCTAAATTGTTTGCGGCGCCAGGGAGTCATTCAGGTGGCGGAGGTGGATAAGTTAAGGATGGACCAGATAGCCAAGGGTGCCCATTCCCAGGACATGATTGTTTGGGGTCTCTGACAGTCCCGTAAAATATGGGAAGAGGAGAATATGGCAGAGACGTGATGACTCGAGTCATCAGGGTACAGTCCTTGGTAGTAGCCCCTTGTGGTGAAGTGACCAGGGCCAGCCCAACCCGGTAAATGGTAAATGGCAGAGCTGAGAACTGAGATGTCCTGGGTGTTATCAGCAGGTGTGGACCCTTTGTATGATAGGACTGGTAGAGAGGCCACCCCGCCCCAAGGGGACGGACTACGCAAAGGGCTGCGGGTGGCTGGTTTTCTGCGAGAAGAGGAGGCGGCCAGTAGCGTGTGCTGTAACTGTGGGGAAGAGTTCCAGCGGGAATGTGAACGGCAGGAGGCCTCTCGGAGACTGAGCCCCCGGGTATCTAAGCAGGGAGAGGTGTTGGAAAACTTAGAGGGGACCCAGTGAGGCAACAGCCTGGTGTCTCTGGGCGAACACATTCCCAGCAACGTACCTAGGAACTCCCAAAAGTAAAATACCCTATTCTTGAAGGCTTAGTGGGACCATGCTCTAGTGTGTCGCTTGGATAGAGGGAATATACGCTAAAGCCACACTCGACACTGGGTCGCAGGTCACTTTACTGTACCATTTGTTTTACAACCAATATCTAAAGCGTTTACCTTTGACACCATTCAGTGCACTGGAGATTTGGGGTATCACTGCTGGTGATTATCCATACGACAGTTATTTGTCAGTGAAGTTGGCATTCTCGGAAGCCGATGTAGGACTGTCTGAGGTTCTCGATACAGTGGTACTGGTTTGTCATGACCCTGTTGAGAAGGGCGGCATTTCAATCCTGGTGGGGATCAACACCCCTCTTGTGAGGAGGCTCAGGGGGGTCTGCAAGTAGAAGACAGGTGAAAGCTTTCTGGGAACATTGTCCGTGCACCCAGTGTTCCAAGCTGCTTTTGAGGAAGTGCGTGGCAGCACTGGGCTGGATACCGAATTTAAACTAGAAACTGTGTGGTTCACCCAGTTGAAGCCACTAATGGTCTACACCCAGGGATGTAGCAAGAGTGATGGAGACTCCCAAATTTCCCAGAACGCCTGAGTGTGAAGCCCTCTAGTGGACACACCGGAAGACCTGGAAAGTGAGATAAGATTTCCAGCTGTGGTACTGGTGAGGCCCGAAATGCAGAAGCCCTTGTTTGTACAGGAATGCAGTATGGCGTGATTGTCCCGAACACTACGTGAGCGAAGTGGTTCAGTAAGCTGGACTCGAGGAGTGGATATTACAAGGTCCCCATTAGTAAAACTGCCAAAGACAATGTGGCATTTATATGTCCCCTGGGTTTCTTCCAGTTCGAAAGGATGCCCCAGGGCATATTGAGAGCCCCTGCAACATTCCAGCGGGTCATAGAGAGGACTGATGGTAAACTTGCTTGAGGCGTTGGTGTATCTGGATGACCTCATAATATTCAGATCCAACTTCAAAGAACATAAAGCAAGGCTGCTGAAGGTGCTGGGCCACCTGAAGGCGGAAGGGTTAACACTTTCCCAAGACAAGTACCAATTCTCTGAGATGACAGTTAGCTAAATCGGTGACATAATATTATGGGCTGCAGTAGCAACAAACCCAATGAAGACAGAAGCAGTAACCACTTGGACGAGGCCAAAGACTGAGAGCGCTCTGCGCTCGTTCCTTGGATTCTGTGGTACTGACACTGGAGCCGACACTTCACCGGGATGTAGACCAGATCTGACACTCGACCCTTCACCGGGATGTAGACCAGATGTGACACTGGACCCTTCACCGGGGTGTAGACTGGATGTGACACTGGTCCGTTCACCGAATGTAGACTGGATTTTACACTGGACCCTTCACCGGGGTGTGGACCGGATGTGACACTGGCGCCTACACTGGGCTATAGACCGGATGTGACACAGGACCCTTCACCGGGGTGTAGACCGGATGTGACACTGGACCCTTCACCGGGATGTAGACCGGCTGTGACAATGGACCCTTCATCGGGGTGTAGACCAATGTGACTTTCGCCCCTTCACTGGGGTGTAGACCAGTTGTGACACTGGCGCCTACACCGGGATATAGACCGGATGTGACAATGGACCCTTCACCGGGGTGTAGACCGGACCTGACACTCGACCCTTCACCGGGTTGCAGACCGGATGTGACAATGGACCCTTCACCGGAGTGTAGACCGGATGTGACACTGGACCCAACACCGGGGTGTAGATCGGATGTGACACTGGAGCCTACACTGGGGTGTAGACCGGATGTGACACTGTACCCTTCACAGGGGTGTAAACCGGATATGACTTTCGAACTTTCAAGAGGGTGTAAATCGGATGTGACAATGGACCCTTCACCGGAGTGTAGACCGGATGTGACACTGGACACTTCAACTGGGTGTAGACCAGATGTGACACTGTACCCTTCACCGGGGTGTAAACCGGATATGACTTTCGAACTTTCACAGGGGTGTAAATCGGATGTGACAATGGACCCTTCACTGGAGTGTAGACCGGATGTGACACTGGACACTTCAACTGGGTGTAGACCAGATGTGACACTGGCGACTACACTGGGCTATAGACCGGATGTGACACTGGACCCTTCATCGGGATATAGACCGGATGTGACACTAGCGCCTACACTGGGCTATAGACCGGATGTGACACTGGAACCTTCATCAGGATATAGACCGGATGTGACACCGGGATGCACTCCAGGTGTGACACCCGACCTTTCACCGGGGTGTAGACCGGATGTGACCATGGAACCTCACTGGGGTATAGACCGGATGTGAGATTGGTCCTTTCACCGGGGTGTAGACCGGATGTGACCATGGAACCTCACTGGGGTATAGACCGGATGTGAGATTGGTCCTTTCACCGGGGTGCACACCGGATGTGACACTGGACCTTTCACCGGGGTGTAGACCGGATGTGACTTTGGACCCTTCACCGGGATGTGGAATGGATGTGACACTGGACCTTTCACCGGGGTGTAGACCGGATGTGACTTTGGACCCTTCACCGGGATGTGGAATGGATGTGACACTCGACCCTTCACCGGGGTGTAGACCGGATCTGACACTCGATCCTTCACCGGGATGTAGACCGGCTGTGACAATGGACCCTTCATCGGGGTGTAGACCAATGTGACTTTCGCCCCTTCACCGGGGTGTAGACCAGTTGTGACACTGGCGCCTACACCGGGATATAGACCGGATGTGACAATGGACCCTTCACCGGGATGTAGACCGGCTGTGACAATGGACCCTTCATCGGGGTGTAGACCAATGTGACTTTCGCCCCTTCACTGGGGTGTAGACCAGTTGTGACACTGGCGCCTACACCGGGATATAGACCGGATGTGACAATGGACCCTTCACCGGGGTGTAGACCGGATCTGACACCCAACCTTTCACCGGGTTGCAGACCGGATGTGACAATGGACCCTTCACCGGAGTGTAGACCGGATGTGACACTGGACCCAACACCGGGGTGTAGATCGGATGTGACACTGGAGCCTACACTGGGGTGTAGACCGGATGTGACACTGTACCCTTCACAGGGGTGTAAACCGGATATGACTTTCGAACTTTCAAGAGGGTGTAAATCGGATGTGACAATGGACCCTTCACCGGAGTGTAGACCGGATGTGACACTGGACACTTCAACTGGGTGTAGACCAGATGTGACAGTCGACCCTTCACCGGGGTGTAGACCAGATGTGACACTGGACCCTTCACCGGGGTGTAGACCGGACCTGACACTCGACCCTTCACCGGGATGTAGACCGGCTGTGACAATGGACCCTTCATCGGGGTGTAGACCAATGTGACTTTCGCCCCTTCACTGGGGTGTAGACCAGTTGTGACACTGGCGCCTACACCGGGATATAGACCGGATGTGACAATGGACCCTTCACCGGGGTGTAGACCGGATCTGACACCCAACCTTTCACCGGGTTGCAGACCGGATGTGACAATGGACCCTTCACCGGAGTGTAGACCGGATGTGACAATGGACCCTTCATCGGGGTGTAGACCAATGTGACTTTCGCCCCTTCACCGGGGTGTAGACCGGATGTGACACTGTACCCTTCACCGGGGTGTAAACCGGATATGACTTTCGAACTTTCACAGGGGTGTAAATCGGATGTGACAATGGACCCTTCACTGGAGTGTAGACCGGATGTGACACTGGACACTTCAACTGGGTGTAGACCAGATGTGACACTGGCGCCTACACTGGGCTATAGACCGGATGTGACACTGGACCCTTCATCGGGATATAGACCGGATGTGACACTGGCGCCTACACTGGGCTATAGACCGGATGTGACACTGGAACCTTCATCAGGATATAGACCGGATGTGACACCGGGATGCACTCCAGGTGTGACACCCGACCTTTCACCGGGGTGTAGACCGGATGTGACCATGGAACCTCACTGGGGTATAGACCGGATGTGAGATTGGTCCTTTCACCGGGGTGTAGACCGGATGTGACCATGGAACCTCACTGGGGTATAGACCGGATGTGAGATTGGTCCTTTCACCGGGGTGCACACCGGATGTGACACTGGACCTTTCACCCAGGTGTAGACCGGATGTAACACTAGACCGTTCACCGGGGTGTACGTGACATTGGACCCTTCACCGGGATGTGGAACGGATGTGACACTGGACCCCTCACCGGGGTGTGGAACAGATGTGACACTGGACCTTTCACCGGGGTGTAGACCGGATGTGACTTTGGACCCTTCACCGGGATGTGGAATGGATGTGACACTGGACCTTTCACCGGGGTGTAGACCGGATGTGACTTTGGACACTTCACCGGGATGTGGAATGGATGTGACACTGGACCCTTCACCGGGATGTGGAACGGATGTGACACTGGACCTTTCACCGGGGTGTAGACCGGATGTGACTTTGGACCCTTCACCGGGATGTGGAATGGATGTGACAATGGACCCTTCACCGGGGTGTAGACCGGACCTGACACTCGACCCTTCACCGGGATGTAGACCGGCTGTGACAATGGACCCTTCATCGGGGTGTAGACCAATGTGACTTTCGCCCCTTCACTGGGGTGTAGACCAGTTGTGACACTGGCGCCTACACCGGGATATAGACCGGATGTGACAATGGACCCTTCACCGGGGTGTAGACCGGATCTGACACCCAACCTTTCACCGGGTTGCAGACCGGATGTGACACTGGACCCAACACCGGGGTGTAGATCGGATGTGACACTGGAGCCTACACTGGGGTGTAGACCGGATGTGACACTGTACCCTTCACAGGGGTGTAAACCGGATATGACTTTCGAACTTTCAAGAGGGTGTAAATCGGATGTGACAATGGACCCTTCACCGGAGTGTAGACCGGATGTGACACTGGACACTTCAACTGGGTGTAGACCAGATGTGACAGTCGACCCTTCACCGGGGTGTAGACCAGATGTGACACTGGACCCTTCACCGGGGTGTTATCCGGACCTGACACTCGACCCTTCACCGGGATGTAGACCGGCTGTGACAATGGACCCTTCATCGGGGTGTAGACCAATGTGACTTTCGCCCCTTCACTGGGGTGTAGACCAGTTGTGACACTGGCGCCTACACCGGGATATAGACCGGATGTGACAATGGACCCTTCACCGGGGTGTAGACCGGATCTGACACCCAACCTTTCACCGGGTTGCAGACCGGATGTGACAATGGACCCTTCACCGGAGTGTAGACCGGATGTGACAATGGACCCTTCATCGGGGTGTAGACCAATGTGACTTTCGCCCCTTCACTGGGGTGTAGACCAGTTGTGACACTGGCGCCTACACCGGGATATAGACCGGATGTGACAATGGACCCTTCACCGGGGTGTAGACCGGATCTGACACCCAACCTTTCACCGGGTTGCAGACCGGATGTGACAATGGACCCTTCACCGGAGTGTAGACTGGATGTGACACTGGACCCAACACCGGGGTGTAGATCGGATGTGACACTGGAGCCTACACCGGGGTGTAGACCGGATGTGACACTGTACCCTTCACCGGGGTGTAAACCGGATATGACTTTCGAACTTTCACAGGGGTGTAAATCGGATGTGACAATGGACCCTTCACTGGAGTGTAGACCGGATGTGACACTGGACACTTCAACTGGGTGTAGACCAGATGTGACACTGGCGCCTACACTGGGCTATAGACCGGATGTGACACTGGACCCTTCATCGGGATATAGACCGGATGTGACACTGGCGCCTACACTGGGCTATAGACCGGATGTGACACTGGAACCTTCATCAGGATATAGACCGGATGTGACACCGGGATGCACTCCAGGTGTGACACCCGACCTTTCACCGGGGTGTAGACCGGATGTGACCATGGAACCTCACTGGGGTATAGACCGGATGTGAGATTGGTCCTTTCACCGGGGTGTAGACCGGATGTGACCATGGAACCTCACTGGGGTATAGACCGGATGTGAGATTGGTCCTTTCACCGGGGTGCACACCGGATGTGACACTGGACCTTTCACCCAGGTGTAGACCGGATGTAACACTAGACCGTTCACCGGGGTGTACGTGACATTGGACCCTTCACCGGGATGTGGAACGGATGTGACACTGGACCCCTCACCGGGGTGTGGAACAGATGTGACACTGGACCTTTCACCGGGGTGTAGACCGGATGTGACTTTGGACCCTTCACCGGGATGTGGAATGGATGTGACACTGGACCTTTCACCGGGGTGTAGACCGGATGTGACTTTGGACACTTCACCGGGATGTGGAATGGATGTGACACTGGACCCTTCACCGGGATGTGGAACGGATGTGACACTGGACCTTTCACCGGGGTGTAGACCGGATGTGACTTTGGACCCTTCACCGGGATGTGGAATGGATGTGACAATGGACCCTTCACCGGGGTGTAGACCGGACCTGACACTCGACCCTTCACCGGGATGTAGACCGGCTGTGACAATGGACCCTTCATCGGGGTGTAGACCAATGTGACGTTCGCCCCTTCACCGGGGTGTAGACCGGACCTGACACTCGACCCTTCACCGGGATGTAGACCGGCTGTGACAATGGACCCTTCATCGGGGTGTAGACCAATGTGACGTTCGCCCCTTCACCGGGGTGTAGACCGGACCTGACACTCGACCCTTCACCGGGATGTAGACCGGATGTGACAATGGACCCTTCATCGGGGTGTAGACCAATGTGACTTTCGCCCCTTCACTGGGGTGTAGACCAGTTGTGACACTGGCGCCTACACCGGGATATAGACCGGATGTGACAATGGACCCTTCACCGGGGTGTAGACCGGATCTGACACCCAACCTTTCACCGGGTTGCAGACCGGATGTGACTTTGGACCCTTCACCGGGATGTGGAATGGATGTGACACTGGACCTTTCACCGGGGTGTAGACCGGATGTGACTTTGGACCCTTCACCGGGATGTGGAATGGATGTGACACTCGACCCTTCACCGGGGTGTAGACCGGATCTGACACTCGACCCTTCACCGGGATGTAGACCGGCTGTGACAATGGACCCTTCATCGGGGTGTAGACCAATGTGACTTTCGCCCCTTCACCGGGGTGTAGACCAGTTGTGACACTGGCGCCTACACCGGGATATAGACCGGATGTGACAATGGACCCTTCACCGGGATGTAGACCGGCTGTGACAATGGACCCTTCATCGGGGTGTAGACCAATGTGACTTTCGCCCCTTCACTGGGGTGTAGACCAGTTGTGACACTGGCGCCTACACCGGGATATAGACCGGATGTGACAATGGACCCTTCACCGGGGTGTAGACCGGATCTGACACCCAACCTTTCACCGGGTTGCAGACCGGATGTGACACTGGACCCAACACCGGGGTGTAGATCGGATGTGACACTGGAGCCTACACTGGGGTGTAGACCGGATGTGACACTGTACCCTTCACAGGGGTGTAAACCGGATATGACTTTCGAACTTTCAAGAGGGTGTAAATCGGATGTGACAATGGACCCTTCACCGGAGTGTAGACCGGATGTGACACTGGACACTTCAACTGGGTGTAGACCAGATGTGACAGTCGACCCTTCACCGGGGTGTAGACCAGATGTGACACTGGACCCTTCACCGGGGTGTTAACCGGACCTGACACTCGACCCTTCACCGGGATGTAGACCGGCTGTGACAATGGACCCTTCATCGGGGTGTAGACCAATGTGACTTTCGCCCCTTCACTGGGGTGTAGACCAGTTGTGACACTGGCGCCTACACCGGGATATAGACCGGATGTGACAATGGACCCTTCACCGGGGTGTAGACCGGATCTGACACCCAACCTTTCACCGGGTTGCAGACCGGATGTGACAATGGACCCTTCACCGGAGTGTAGACCGGATGTGACAATGGACCCTTCATCGGGGTGTAGACCAATGTGACTTTCGCCCCTTCACTGGGGTGTAGACCAGTTGTGACACTGGCGCCTACACCGGGTTATAGACCGGATGTGACAATGGACCCTTCACCGGGGTGTAGACCGGATCTGACACCCAACCTTTCACCGGGTTGCAGACCGGATGTGACAATGGACCCTTCACCGGAGTGTAGACTGGATGTGACACTGGACCCAACACCGGGGTGTAGATCGGATGTGACACTGGAGCCTACACCGGGGTGTAGACCGGATGTGACACTGTACCCTTCACCGGGGTGTAAACCGGATATGACTTTCGAACTTTCACAGGGGTGTAAATCGGATGTGACAATGGACCCTTCACTGGAGTGTAGACCGGATGTGACACTGGACACTTCAACTGGGTGTAGACCAGATGTGACACTGGCGCCTACACTGGGCTATAGACCGGATGTGACACTGGACCCTTCATCGGGATATAGACCGGATGTGACACTGGCGCCTACACTGGGCTATAGACCGGATGTGACACTGGAACCTTCATCAGGATATAGACCGGATGTGACACCGGGATGCACTCCAGGTGTGACACCTGACCTTTCACCGGGGTGTAGACCGGATGTGACCATGGAACCTCACTGGGGTATAGACCGGATGTGAGATTGGTCCTTTCACCGGGGTGTAGACCGGATGTGACCATGGAACCTCACTGGGGTATAGACCGGATGTGAGATTGGTCCTTTCACCGGGGTGCACACCGGATGTGACACTGGACCTTTCACCCAGGTGTAGACCGGATGTAACACTAGACCGTTCACCGGGGTGTACGTGACATTGGACCCTTCACCGGGATGTGGAACGGATGTGACACTGGACCCTTCACCGGGGTGTGGAACAGATGTGACACTGGACCTTTCACCGGGGTGTAGACCGGATGTGACTTTGGACCCTTCACCGGGATGTGGAATGGATGTGACACTGGACCTTTCACCGGGGTGTAGACCGGATGTGACTTTGGACCCTTCACCGGGATGTGGAATGGATGTGACACTGGACCCTTCACCGGGATGTGGAACGGATGTGACACTGGACCTTTCACCGGGGTGTAGACCGGATGTGACTTTGGACCCTTCACCGGGATGTGGAATGGATGTGACAATGGACCCTTCACCGGGGTGTAGACCGGACCTGACACTCAACCCTTCACCGGGATGTAGACCGGCTGTGACAATGGACCCTTCATCGGGGTGTAGACCAATGTGACGTTCGCCCCTTCACCGGGGTGTAGACCGGACCTGACACTCGACCCTTCACCGGGATGTAGACCGGATGTGACAATGGACCCTTCATCGGGGTGTAGACCAATGTGACTTTCGCCCCTTCACTGGGGTGTAGACCAGTTGTGACACTGGCGCCTACACCGGGATATAGACCGGATGTGACAATGGACCCTTCACCGGGGTGTAGACCGGATCTGACACCCAACCTTTCACCGGGTTGCAGACCGGATGTGACAATGGACCCTTCACCGGAGTGTAGACCGGATGTGACACTGGACCCAACACCGGGGTGTAGATCGGATGTGACACTGGAGCCTACACTGGGGTGTAGACCGGATGTGACACTGTACCCTTCACAGGGGTGTAAACCGGATATGACTTTCGAACTTTCACGGGGGTGTAAATCGGATGTGACAATGGACCCTTCACCGGAGTGTAGACTGGATGTGACACTGGACCCTTCACCGGTGTGTAGACCACATGTGACAGTCGACCCTTCACCGGGGTGTAGACCAGATGTGACACTGGACCCTTCACCGGGGTGTAGACCGGATGTGACGATGGACCCTTCACCAAGGTGTAGACCAACGTGACTTTCGCCCCTTCACCGGGGTGTAGACCGGATGTGACACTGGACACTTCAACTGGGTGTAGACCAGATGTGACACTGGCGCCTACACTGGGCTATAGACCGGATGTGACACTGGACCCTTCATCGGGATATAGACCGGATGTGACACCGGGATGCACTCCAGGTGTGACACCCGACCTTTCACCGGGGTGTAGACCGGATGTGACCATGGAACCTCACTGGGGTATAGACCGGATGTGAGATTGGTCCTTTCACCGGGGTGCACACCGGATATGACACTGGACCTTTCACCAGGGTGTAGACCGGATGTGACTTTGGACCCTTCACCGGGATGTGGAATGGATGTGACACTCGTCCCTTCACCGGTATGTAGACCGGATGTGACAATGGACCCTTCATTGGGGTGTAGACCAATATGACTTTCGCCCCTTCACCGGAGTGTAGACCGGATGTGACACTGGACCCTTCACCGGGGTGTAGATCGGATGTGACACTGGACCCTACACCGGGGTGTAGACTGGATGTGACACTGGACCCTTCACCGGGGTGTAGACTGGATGTGTCACAGGACCCTTCACCGGGGTGTGGAATGGATGTGTCACAGGACCCTTCACCGGGGTGTAGACTGGATGTGACACTGGACCCTTCACCGAGGTGTAGACTGGATGTGTCACAGGACCCTTCACTGGGGTGTGGACTGGATGTGTCACTGGACCCTTCACCGGGGTGTAGACCAGATGTGACACTGGACCCTTCACCGGGGTGTAGACCGGATGTGACACTGGACCCTTCACCGGGGTGTAGACTGGATGTGACACTGGACCCTTCACCGGGGTGTGGACTGGATGTGACACTGGACCCTTCACCGGGATGTAGACTGGATGTAACACTGGACCCTTCACCGGGGTGTAGACCGGATGTGACACTGGACCCTTCACCGGGGTGTAGACCGGATGTGACACTGGACCCTTCACCGGGGTGTGGACTGGATATGACACTGGACCCTTCACCGGGGTGTAGACCGGATGTGACACTGGACCCTTCACCGGGGTGTGGACTGGATGTGACACTGGACCCTTCACCGGGGTGTAGACCGGATGTGACACTGGACCCTTCACCGGGGTGTGGAATGGATGTGTCACAGGACCCTTCACCGGGGTGTGGAATGGATGTGTCACTGGACCCTTCACCGGGGTGTAGACCGGATGTGTCACTGGACCCTTCACCGGGGTGTGGAATGGATGTGTCACAGGACCCTTCACCGGGGTGTGGACTGGATGTGTCACAGGACCCTTCACCGGTGTGTAGACTGGATGTGACACTGGAACCTTCACCGGGGTGTAGACCGGATGTGTCACAGGACCCTTCACCGGGGTGTAGACCGGATGTGACACTGGACCCTTCACCGGGGTGTAGACCGGATGTGACACTGGACCCTTCACCGGGGTGTAGACCGGATGTGACACTGGACCCTTCACCGGGGTGTAGACCGGATATGACACTGGACCTTTCACCGGGGTGTAGACCGGATGTGACTTTGGACCCTTCACCGGGATGTGGAATGGATGTGACACTGGACCCTTCACCGGGGTGTAGACCGGATGTGTCACAGGACCCTTCACCGGGGTGTAGACCGGATGTGACACTCGACCCTTCACCGGGGTGTAGACCGGATGTGTCACAGGACCCTTCACCGGGGTGTAGACCGGATGTGACACTCGACCCTTCACTGGGGTGTAGACCGGCTGTGACACTGGCGCCTACACCGGGATATAGACCGGATGTGACAATGGACCCTTCACCGGGGTGTAGACCGGATCTGACACCCAACCTTTCACCGGGTTGCAGACCGGATGTGACTTTGGACCCTTCACCGGGATGTGGAATGGATGTGACACTGGACCTTTCACCGGGGTGTAGACCGGATGTGACTTTGGACCCTTCACCGGGATGTGGAATGGATGTGACACTCGACCCTTCACTGGGGTGTAGACCGGATCTGACACTCGACCCTTCACTGGGATGTAGACCGGCTGTGACAATGGACCCTTCTTCGGGGTGTAGACCGATGTGACAGTCGACCCTTCACCGGGGTGTAGACCAGATGTGACACTGGACCCTTCACCGGGGTGTAGATCGGATGTGACGATGGACCCTTCACCAAGGTGTAGACCAACGTGACTTTCGCCCCTTCACCGGGGTGTAGACCAGATGTGACACTGGCGCCTACACGGGGCTATAGACCGGATGTGACACTGGACCCTTCATCGGGATATAGACCGGATGTGACACCGGGATGCACTCCAGGTGTGACACCCGACCTTTCACCGGGGTGTAGACCGGATGTGACCATGGAACCTCACTGGGGTATAGACCGGATGTGAGATTGGTCCTTTCACCGGGGTGCACACCGGATATGACACTGGACCTTTCACCAGGGTGTAGACCGGATGTGACTTTGGACCCTTCACCGGGATGTGGAATGGATGTGACACTCGTCCCTTCACCGGGGTGTAGACCGGATCTGACACTCGACCCTTCACCGGTATGTAGACCGGATGTGACAATGGACCCTTCATTGGGGTGTAGACCAATATGACTTTCGCCCCTTCACCGGAGTGTAGACCGGATGTGACACTGGACCCTTCACCGGGGTGTAGATCGGATGTGACACTGGAGCCTACACCGGGGTGTAGACTGGATGTGACACTGGACCCTTCACCGGGGTGTAGACTGGATGTGTCACAGGACCCTTCACCGGGGTGTGGAATGGATGTGTCACAGGACCCTTCACCGGGGTGTAGACTGGATGTGACACTGGACCCTTCACCGGGGTGTAGACTGGATGTGACACTGGACCCTTCACCGGGGTGTGGAATGGATGTGACACTGGACCCTTCACCGGGGTGTAGACTGGATGTGTCACAGGACCCTTCACCGGGGTGTGGACTGGATGTGTCACTGGACCCTTCACCGGGGTGTAGACCAGATGTGACACTGGACCCTTCACCGGGGTGTAGACCGGATGTGACACTGGACCCTTCACCGGGGTGTAGACTGGATGTGACACTGGACCCTTCACCGGGGTGTGGACTGGATATGTCACTGGACCCTTCACCGGGGTGTAGACCAGATGTGACACTGGACCCTTCACCGGGGTGTGGACTGGATGTGACACTGGACCCTTCACCGGGGTGTAGACTGGATGTGACACTGGACCCTTCACCGGGGTGTGGACCGGATGTGTCATAGGACCCTTCACCGGGGTGTAGACTGGATGTGTCACAGGACCCTTCACCGGGGTGTAGACCGGATGTGACACTAGACCGTTCACCGGGGTGTAGACTGGATGTGACACTGGACCCTTCACCGGGGTGTGGCCTGGATGTGTCACTGGACCATTCACCGGGGTGTAGACTGGATGTGTCACTGGACCCTTCACCGGGGTGTAGACCGGATGTGACACTAGACCGTTCACCGGGGTGTAGACTGGATGTGACACTGGAGCCTACACCGGGGTGTAGACTGGATGTGTCACTGGACCCTTCACCGGGGTGTAGACTGGATGTGACACTGGACCCTTTAACGTGGTGTAGACTGGATGTGACACTGGACCCTTCACCGGGGTGTGGAATGGATGTGTCACAGGACCCTTCACCGGGGTGTAGACCGGATGTGACACTGGTCCCTTCACTGGGGTGTGGAATGGATGTGACACTGGACCCTTCACCGGGGTGTGGAATGGATGTGTCACTGGACCCTTCACCGGGGTGTAGACCGGATGTGACACTGGACCCTTCACCGGGGTGTAGACTGGATGTGACACTGGACCCTTCACCGGGGTGTGGACTGGATGTGTCACAGGACCCTTCACCGGGGTGTAGACCGGATGTGACACTGGACCCTTCACCGGGGTGTGGACTGGATGTGACACTGGACCCTTCACCGGGGTGTAGACTGGATGTGACACTGGACCCTTCACCGGGGTGTAGACTGGATGTGACACTGGACCCTTCACCGGGGTGTGGACTGGATGTGTCACTGGACCCTTCACCGGGGTGTGGAATGGATGTGTCACAGGACCCTTCACCGGGGTGTGGAATGGATGTGTCACTGGACCCTTCACCGGGGTGTGGACTGGATGTGACACTGGACACTTCAACTGGGTGTAGACCAGATGTGACACTGGACCCTTCACCGGGGTGTAGACCGGATGTGACACTGGACCCTTCACCGGGGTGTGGAATGGATGTGTCACTGGACCCTTCACCGGGGTGTGGAATGGATGTGTCACTGGACCCTTCACCGGGGTGTAGACTGGATGTGACACTGGACCCTTCACCAGGGTGTAGACTGGATGTGACACTGGACCCTTCACCGGGGTGTGGAATGGATGTGACACTGGACCCTTCACCGGGGTGTAGAATGGATGTGTCACAGGACCCTTCACCGGGGTGTAGACTGGATGTGACACTGGACCCTTCACCGGGGTGTAGACTGGATGTGACACTGGACCCATCACCGGGGTGTAGACTGGATGTGTCACAGGACCCTTCACCGGGGTGTGGACTGGATGTGACACTGGACCCTTCACCGGGGTGTGGAATGGATGTGACACTGGACCCTTCACCGGGGTGTAGACTGGATGTGACACTGGACCCTTCACCGGGGTGTGGACTGGATGTGACACTGGACCCTTCACCGGGGTGTAGACTGGATGTGACACTGTACCCTTCACCGGGGTGTGGACTGGATGTGACACTGGACCCTTCACCGGGATGTAGACTGGATGTAACACTTGACCCTTCACCGGGGTGTAGACCGGATGTGATACTGGACCCTTCACCGGGGTGTAGACCGGATGTGACACTGGACCCTTCACCGGGGTGTGGAATGGATGTGTCACAGGACCCTTCACCGGGGTGTGGACTGGATGTGTCACAGGACCCTTCACCGGGGTGTAGACTGGATGTGACACTGGACCCTTCACCGGGGTGTAGACTGGATGTGTCACTGGACCCTTCACCGGGGTGTGGACTGGATGTAACACTGGACCCTTCACCGGGGTGTAGACCGGATGTGACACTGGACCCTTCACCGGGGTGTGGAATGGATGTGTCACAGGACCCTTCACCGGGGTGTGGAATGGATGTGTCACTGGACCCTTCACCGGGGTGTAGACCGGATGTGTCACAGGACCCTTCACCGGGGTGTAGACTGGATGTGACACTGGACCCTTCACCGGGGTGTAGACCGGATGTGTCACAGGACCCTTCACCGGGGTGTAGACTGGATGTGACACTGGACCCTTCACCGGGGTGTGGAATGGATGTGTCACTGGACCCTTCACCGGGGTGTAGACTGGATGTGACACTGGACCCTTCACCGGGGTGTAGACCGGATGTGACACTGGACCTTTCACCGGGGTGTAGACCGGATGTGACTTTGGACCCTTCACCGGGATGTGGAATGGATGTGACACTCGACCCTTCACTGGGGTGTAGACCGGATCTGACACTGGACCGTTCACCGGGGTGTAGACCGGCTGTGACAATGGACCCTTCATCGGGGTGTAGACCAATGTGACTTTCGCCCCTTCACTGGGGTGTAGACCAGTTGTGACACTGGCGCCTACACCGGGATATAGACCGGATGTGACAATGGACCCTTCACCGAGGTGTAGACCGGATCTGACACCCAACCTTTCACCGGGTTGCAGACCGGATGTGACAATGGACCCTTCACCGGAGTGTAGACCGGATGTGACACTGGACCCAACACCGGGGTGTAGATCGGATGTGACACTGGAGCCTACACTGGGGTGTAGACCGGATGTGACACTGTACCCTTCACAGGGGTGTAAACCGGATATGACTTTCGAACTTTCACGAGGGTGTAAATCGGATGTGACAATGGACCCTTCACCGGAGTGTAGACCGGATGTGACACTGGACACTTCAACTGGGTGTAGACCAGATGTGACAGTCGACCCTTCACCGGGGTGTAGACCAGATGTGACACTGGACCCTTCACCGGGGTGTTAACCGGACCTGACACTCGACCCTTCACCGGGATGTAGACCGGCTGTGACAATGGACCCTTCATCGGGGTGTAGACCAATGTGACTTTCGCCCCTTCACTGGGGTGTAGACCAGTTGTGACACTGGCGCCTACACCGGGATATAGACCGGATGTGACAATGGACCCTTCACCGAGGTGTAGACCGGATCTGACACCCAACCTTTCACCGGGTTGCAGACCGGATGTGACAATGGACCCTTCACCGGAGTGTAGACCGGATGTGACACTGGACCCAACACCGGGGTGTAGATCGGATGTGACACTGGAGCCTACACTGGGGTGTAGACCGGATGTGACACTGTACCCTTCACAGGGGTGTAAACCGGATATGACTTTCGAACTTTCACGAGGGTGTAAATCGGATGTGACAATGGACCCTTCACCGGAGTGTAGACCGGATGTGACACTGGACACTTCAACTGGGTGTAGACCAGATGTGACAGTCGACCCTTCACCGGGGTGTAGACCAGATGTGACACTGGACCCTTCACCGGGGTGTTAACCGGACCTGACACTCGACCCTTCACCGGGATGTAGACCGGCTGTGACAATGGACCCTTCATCGGGGTGTAGACCAATGTGACTTTCGCTCCTTCACTGGGGTGTAGACCAGTTGTGACACTGGCGCCTACACCGGGATATAGACCGGATGTGACAATGGACCCTTCACCGGGGTGTAGACCGGACCTAACACTCGACCCTTCACCGGGATGTAGACCGGCTGTGACAATGGACCCTTCATCGGGGTGTAGACCAATGTGACGTTAGCCCCTTCACCGGGGTGTAGACCGGACCTGACACTCGACCCTTCACCGGGATGTAGACCGGATGTGACAATGGACCCTTCATCGGGGTGTAGACCAATGTGACTTTTGCCCCTTCACTGGGGTGTAGACCAGTTGTGACACTGGCGCCTACACCGGGATATAGACCGGATGTGACAATGGACCCTTCACCGGAGTGTAGACCGGATGTGACACTGGACCCAACACCGGGGTGTAGATCGGATGTGACACTGGAGCCTACACTGGGGTGTAGACCGGATGTGACACTGTACCTTTCACAGGGGTGTAAACCGGATATGACTTTCGAACTTTCACGGGGGTGTAAATCGGATGTGACAATGGACCCTTCACCGGAGTGTAGACCGGATGTGACACTGGACCCTTCACCGGTGTGTAGACCAGATGTGACAGTCGACCCTTCACCGGGGTGTAGACCAGATGTGACACTGGACCCTTCACCGGGGTGTAGACCGGATGTGACAATGGACCCTTCACCAAGGTGTAGACCAACGTGACTTTCGCCCCTTCACCGGGGTGTAGACCGGATGTGACACTGGACACTTCAACTGGGTGTAGACCAGATGTGACACTGGCGCCTACACTGGGCTATAGACCGGATGTGACACTGGACCCTTCATCGGGACATAGACCGGATGTGACACCGGGATGCACTCCAGGTGTGACACCCGACCTTTCACCGGGGTGTAGACCGGATGTGACCATGGAACCTCACTGGGGTATAGACCGGATGTGAGATTGGTCCTTTCACCGGGGTGCACACCGGATATGACACTGGACCTTTCACCAGGGTGTAGACCGGATGTGACTTTGGACCCTTCACCGGGATGTGGAATGGATGTGACACTCGTCCCTTCACCGGGGTGTAGACCGGATCTGACACTCGACCCTTCACCGGTATGTAGACCGGATGTGACAATGGACCCTTCATTGGGGTGTAGACCAATATGACTTTCGCCCCTTCACCGGAGTGTAGACCGGATGTGACACTGGACCCTTCACCGGGGTGTAGATCGGATGTGACACTGGAGCCTACACCGGGGTGTAGACTGGATGTGACACTGGACCCTTCACCGGGGTGTAGACTGGATGTGTCACAGGACCCTTCACCGGGGTGTGGAATGGATGTGTCACAGGACCCTTCACCGGGGTGTAGACTGGATGTGACACTGGACCCTTCACCGGGGTGTAGACTGGATGTGACACTGGACCGTTCACCGGGGTGTGGAATGGATGTGACACTGGACCCTTCACCGGGGTGTAGACTGGATGTGTCACAGGACCCTTCACCGGGGTGTGGACTGGATGTGTCACTGGACCCTTCACCGGGGTGTAGACCAGATGTGACACTGGACCCTTCACCGGGGTGTAGACCGGATGTGACACTGGACCCTTCACCGGGGTGTAGACTGGATGTGACACTGGACCCTTCACCGGGGTGTGGACTGGATATGTCACTGGACCCTTCACCGGGGTGTAGACCAGATGTGACACTGGACCCTTCACCGGGGTGTGGACTGGATGTGACACTGGACCCTTCACCGGGGTGTAGACTGGATGTGACACTGGACCCTTCACCGGGGTGTGGACCGGATGTGTCATAGGACCCTTCACCGGGGTGTAGACTGGATGTGTCACAGGACCCTTCACCGGGGTGTAGACCGGATGTGACACTAGACCGTACACCGGGGTGTAGACTGGATGTGACACTGGACCCTTCACCGGGGTGTGGCCTGGATGTGTCACTGGACCATTCACCGGGGTGTAGACTGGATGTGTCACTGGACCCTTCACCGGGGTGTAGACCGGATGTGACACTAGACCGTTCACCGGGGTGTAGACTGGATGTGACACTGGAGCCTACACCGGGGTGTAGACTGGATGTGTCACTGGACCCTTCACCGGGGTGTAGACTGGATGTGACACTGGACCCTTTAACGTGGTGTAGACTGGATGTGACACTGGACCCTTCACCGGGGTGTGGAATGGATGTGTCACAGGACCCTTCACCGGGGTGTAGACCGGATGTGACACTGGACCCTTCACCGGGGTGTGGAATGGATGTGACACTGGACCCTTCACCGGGGTGTGGAATGGATGTGTCACTGGACCCTTCACCGGGGTGTAGACCGGATGTGACACTGGACCCTTCACCGGGGTGTAGACTGGATGTGACACTGGACCCTTCACCGGGGTGTGGACTGGATGTGTCACAGGACCCTTCACCGGGGTGTAGACCGGATGTGACACTGGACCCTTCACCGGGGTGTGGACTGGATGTGACACTGGACCCTTCACCGGGGTGTAGACTGGATGTGACACTGGACCCTTCACCGGGGTGTAGACTGGATGTGACACTGGACCCTTCACCGGGGTGTGGACTGGATGTGTCACTGGACCCTTCACCGGGGTGTGGAATGGAT